>NC_081390.1:20072432-20197432 GCF_030684315.1 Stegostoma tigrinum
CCCGCCCCCCCTCTCTCTCCTCCCCCGCCCCCCTCTCTCTCCTCCCCCGCCCCCCTCTCTCTCCCCCCCCGCCCCCCTCTCTCTCCCCCCCCGCCCCCCTCTCTCTCCCCCCCCGCCCCTCTCTCCCCCCCCGCCCCTCTCTCTCCCCCTCCCCGCCTCTCTCTCCCCCTCCCCGCCTCTCTCCTCCCCCTCCCCGCCTCTCTCTCCCCCTCCCCGCCTCTCTCCCCTCCACCCCTCTCTCCCTCCCTCCCTCTCTCCCTCCCTCCCCTCTCCCGCCCCTCTCTCTCTCCCCCCCCGCCCCCCCTCTCTCCCCCCCGCCCCCCCCTCTCTCCCCCCCGCCCCCCCCTCTCTCCCCCCCGCCCCCCCCTCTCTCCCCCCCCGCCCCCCCCTCTCTCCCCCCCCGCCCCCCCCTCTCTCCCCCCCCGCCCCCCCCTCTCTCCCCCCCCGCCCCCCCCTCTCTCCCCCCCCGCCCCCCCCTCTCTCCCCCCCCGCCCCCCCCTCTCTCCCCCCCGCCCCCCCTCTCTCCCCCCCCGCCCCCCCCTCTCTCCCCCCCCGCCCCCCCCTCTCTCCCCCCCGCCCCCCCCTCTCTCCCCCCCCGCCCCCCCCTCTCTCCCCCCCCGCCCCCCGCTCTCTCCCCCCCCGCCCTCTCTCTCCCCCCCCCGCCCCTCTCTCTCCCCCCCGCCCCTCTCTCTCCCCCCCGCCCCTCTCTCTCCCCCCCCGCCCCTCTCTCTCCCCTCCCCGCCTCTCTCTCCCCCTCCCCGCCTCTCTCTCCCCCTCCCCGCCTCTCTCTCCCCCTCCCCGCCTCTCTCTCCCCCTCCCCGCCTCTCTCCCCTCCACCCCTCTCCCTCCCTCCCTCTCTCCCTCCCTCCCCTCTCCGCCCCTCTCTCTCTCCCGCCCCTGCCCCCTCTCTCTCCCCCCCGCCCCCCCCTCTCCCCCCCCGCCCCCCCTCTCTCCCCCCCCGCCCCCCCCTCTCTCCCCCCCGCCCCCCCCTCTCTCCCCCCCGCCCCCCCCTCTCTCCCCCCCGCCCCCCTCTCTCTCCTCCCCCGCCCCCCTCTCTCTCCTCCCCCGCCCCCCTCTCTCTCCTCCCCCGCCCCCCTCTCTCTCCTCCCCCGCCCCCCTCTCTTCCTCCCCCGCCCCCCCTCTCTCTCCTCCCCCGCCCCCCTCTCTCTCCTCCCCCGCCCCCCTCTCTCTCCCCCCCCGCCCCCCTCTCTCTCCCCCCCCGCCCCCCTCTCTCTCCCCCCCCGCCCCTCTCTTCCCCCCCGCCCCTCTCTCTCCCCCCCTCTCTCCACCCCCCTCCCGCCCCGCCCCCCCCTCTCCGCCCCCCCCTCTCCGCCCCCCCCCTCTCCGCCCCCCTCTCTCCGCCCCCCTCTCTCCGCCCCCCTCTCTCCGCCCCCCTCTCTCCGCCCCCCCTCTCTCCGCCCCCCTCTCTCCGCCCCCCTCTCTCCGCCCCCCTCTCTCCGCCCCCCCTCTCTCCGCCCCCCCCTCTCTCCGCCCCCCCTCTCTCCGCCCCCCTCTCTCCGCCCCCCCCTCTCTCCGCCCCCCCTCTCTCCGCCCCCCCCCTCTCTCCGCCCCCCCCTCTCTCCGCCCCCCCCTCTCTCCGCCCCCCCCTCTCTCCGCCCCCCCCTCTCTCCGCCCCCCCCTCTCTCCGCCCCCCCCTCTCCTCCCCCCTCTCTTCTCCCCCCTCTCTCCGCCCCCCCTCTCTCCGCCCCCCCTCTCTCCGCCCCCCCTCTCTCCGCCCCCCCTCTCTCCGCCCCCCCTCTCTCCGCCCCCCTCTCTCCGCCCCCCTCTCTCCGCCCCCCCTCTCTCCGCCCCCCCTCTCTCCGCCCCCCCTCTCTCCGCCCCCCTCTCTCCGCCCCCCTCTCTCCGCCCCCCTCTCTCCGCCCCCCTCTCTCCGCCCCCCTCTCTCCGCCCCCCTCTCTCCGCCCCCCTCTCTCCGCCCCCCTCTCTCCGCCCCCCTCTCTCCGCCCCCCTCTCTCCGCCCCCCTCTCTCCGCCCCCCTCTCTCCGCCCCCCCCTCTCCGCCCCCCCCTCTCTCCGCCCCCCCCTCTCTCCGCCCCCCCCTCTCTCCGCCCCCCCCTCTCTCCGCCCCCCCTCTCTCCGCCCCCCCCTCTCTCCGCCCCCCCCCTCTCTCCGCCCCCCCCTCTCTCCACCCTCTCTCTCCCCACCCCCCGTCTCTCTCTCTCTCTCCACCCCCCTCCCCGCTCTCTCTCCACCCCCCTCCCCCCCCTCTCTCTTTTTTCCCCCCTCCCCCATGTCTATGTCCCCAGAACATTCGCCTGTAAGAGACAGTAAGAACTGCTGATGCTGGAGTCTGAGATAACACAGCGTGGAGCTGGAGTAACACAGCAGGCCAGGCAGCATCAGAGGAGCAGGAAAGTTGATGTTCGGGTCAGGACCCTTCTTCAGAAATGGGTCCGACCGGAAACGCCAGCTTTCCTGCTCCTCGGATGCTGCCTGGCCTGCTGTGTTCCTCCTGCTCCATGCTGTGTTATCCCGCCTTTGCCGATTACAAAGATTACAGGCAATGTTATGGAGATCCACAGGAACGGGGAGAGTTCCTGTCAGCTCCAATGTGTAGAAGCATTTAAGAGTAAATACTAAAAAGCATAACACTAATTTTGTGCAATTAGGTTCAATTAGGTGTGAATTGTTTGGCAATTAACTTGGAGCCAGGACTTTATAAGCGCCTGGCAAAATTCTTTCATCTGTGATTGGTCTCTGAATATCTTTCAAAATAAGAATCTAGTGGTTTCAAAGGCAGACCATGTTCATACAGCAGCAGCACATCCGCTGACTAATACACAGTGCCTTGACAAAAGGTAATTCTCATGTTATTACCAGATAACTCTATTGTCCAGTTTAACCAAGCTACTGGACAGGAGATCAGCTGTTATTTAAAAAGTGTGGAATGTTCTGGAACTGATGACGCCAACTTTTCCTTGAGTAGAATGGTATTGCACTTGTGATAACAGCCTTCAGTGCCTGGAACGAGGCCTTGAAGGAGGGAACAGAAACAGAAGTTGCTGGCAAAGCTCAGCAGATCTGGCAGCATCTGTGATGAAAAACATCAGAGTTAAACATGGGAGTTAACTGAAAGTGGGAACACAATCTAGCTAAAATTAGTCCTGTACGACATTAATTAAATCAGGTCTTGGGTGTAAGTTTGGAGGGCTGGGGGCACTCCTGTGGGGCGGTGAGAGGTGCTTGGACAAGGAGGCCTGTGTCCAAATCCCACCTGCTCCTGAAGCGTGTAATCTCTGAAAATATCTCGTGTTCATATGCAATTAATAGGTTTTGCAGCAGTTTAAAAATCACCCATTCTTTGAGGACTTGCTCTCTGTGTGACCCTTCTAACACAGTTACATTATAATGAATCTGAGTCTATGTTGACAGTGAAAATGACTGATAAACCTTCCGTCTGTAACAGCACCTTCCTACCAGAGATAACTTAACGGCTTCTTGGTTTATCATAGCTATGTTCCACAGTTCTGATTGTGAAGAAATTCCAACCAGCTCAGTTTCTTTGTTTCAACCTCCAGATATCGGAAGTATTTTTTTTCTGAATTGAAAATCTGAAGTCTTCTGTATTCACTCTTGACCTCTGATGATTCTTCACTCAAAGCCCATGTTAGGGCTGTATTCCCTGAAAGATCTGAGCCTTGACAGATGCTCCAGCAAACTACATTTGTTTCTCCCTAAAGACACCTGTTCAATTCAATTCAAAGCTGTCAAAGAACCTGAGGAGAAAAGAAAAGGAGGCGCTGCTCACTAGGTCAGGGTCCCCTCAGAAGCAAGAAAGCAGAGTCAACGTTTCTCATCAGTGATGTTTCACCCAATTTAGAAAACATTTGAAATGCACCCAATTTTTGCCAGCACAAGGAAAGAGCAAAGGTCATCGATTGAATGAGATGCAAGAGAGATTAAGTGCCATGAGCAATTGGGCAAGGTGATATGGGTGGTCATGAATCAAATATTTTCATAGGCATATTTTTAAGGCAAGAGGCAATTTGAAAAAAAGCACAAGGGTCAATTTTTTTATCCGGAGATTGGCTTGTGTGTGGAATAAACTTCCAGAGGTAGTAGTGGATGGGGACACAAATATAACATTTAGAAGACATGTAGACAAGTACATGAATAAGAAATGTTTGGAGGGATATGGGCCAAGAGCAGGCAGGTGGGACTAGTTTAGTTTGGGACTATGGTTGGCATGGACCGGTTGGACCGAAGGGTCTGTTTCTGCGCGGTAAGACTCGAATCAAAAGTAGATAATCTTGAATAGATATGAATAACAACAACAGCAGAATCAATTCCAGTGCCTCTGTCCAAAATATGAGATGGTTGAACTCAGTGTTGGAGCCAGAAACTTGTAAAGGCACCAAATTGAAAGATAGAGTGCAATTTCTTCAGTTTTGATGGGACAGTATATGAAGTTGAGTTCATAGAAAGATGGGAAATTCATTTAGTAAGCGACTAGGGGATCAGAGATATGCATGCAGACGTAGTGATGTTCAACACACTGATGACCCTTATCTGCGTTATTTTCTCCCCAGTGCAAAGGAGATAGCCAAAGATAGACCTCACTGTTGTGGCTTTGATGCTCCGCAAGACCCCTGATCATACACTGTAGGAAAAAAACAAGAGCAGCTTGAGAATAGACGGCAGAGCAGTCAACATCTTGAGGAAGAATGTCTTGCTGTGGAATTTCTTCTCTGGCGTTTTGTTTATATTGCAACATCTACATTATCCTTTGAATTCCTTGATTATATGTTGGGCTCTGTAATCCCTCTAGGGTGTTGGTAATTCTTCACATTAAAGTTTCTGCAATGAAATTTTTGCTCACATCTTTGCATTGTCACTACCAAGTTGGCAGTCAAGCAGAGAAAAAATAACAATGGTATGTCTTGCTGTGACATAGTGTGCTACTGTTGGCCTGAGTCCACATCTTAGAAGTCGTTGTATCCCTGGAAATAAATTCTTCCTAACGGGTGGTCTAATTTCGGGGAGGTTTGTGCAGGTGTTCAAATGTACCTTGAAGCTTGCATACAGGCACTGTGGGAAGCGAATTCTTTTTAATTAATGTGTGTGTTGAAACAAAGGAGATGTGTAGCTAACCAGAAGAGAAGGTCACGTTCTAGTGCTGCTCAGTTGGAGCTCGATTGCTCAATCATAGATCGTTTCTGGAACATGAGTGTTTTGTTATGACACACACTTGACTATTTTTTAAGATGGATAATGCCATTTTTATCAACTTAACAATAATGCTTTCTCTGAGGCGATTTGCATTACAGCACTACAGTGCAATCTGAGGATTCAATAACAAAGAATTTACATTTAAATGCACTTTGCGTTGCGCGTAGTGGTTCATGCAGAAAAGATTATTTTGAAATTGTTACAGCCTGCAATTGTGTGTTGGATAGATTTTGGCATCAGCTGTGCCCGTATTTTGAAGATAAAACAAAAGAGATCCTATGAAACGGAGTAATGTAACACATTTATTCAAAAAGGCAAGTAGATAAAAGAACAGGTAACTGTAGGTCACTCGGTTTAATGTCTCTTATGGGGAAACTATTAAAGTTTAATATAAAGAATGTAATAGCAGAGCATTTAGAAATATCTAATATGATCAGGCAGAGTCTGCATAGCTTCATGAAGGAGAAATCATACCTGACAAATTTTCTGGAATTCTTTGAGGTGGTAACAAGCAGGATAGGTAAAGGGGAGGCAGTGAATATAATATGTTTGGATTTCGGAAAGTGTTTAATAACATTCCATGACTTGCACTACTTAATAAGAGCCCATGCAGGTTCTAGACTACTGGAAACAAAAAGTACTGGAGATCACAGCGGATCAGGCAGCATCCACAGAGAGATAGCAAGCTAACATTTCAAGTCTAGATGACTCTTCACCAGGGTTCACGAGAAGTGTGGAGGGGTGTGAGGGTGAACTTTGTTGATTGTATAAATGCTGCCCCTTGCCACACTTCATGTCAGCTCTGATGAAAAGTCACCTAGATCAGAAACATTAGCTTGCTCCCTCTCCGCGGATGCTGTCTGACCTGCTGTAGCCTCAGCACATGTTGTTTTCAGCATAAAATCCAGCATCTGCAGGAACTTGCTTTTCAGGGTGAGATATTAGCATGGATTGGCTAACTAACCAGAGACACAGAATTGGGATAAGGGATACATTTCAGGGTGGCAACCTGTAACTAATGGCATTCCACAGGGATTAGTGCTGGCACAACCATTAGTTACTGTAAATATGAATGACTGAGATATGGAAAGTGCACATACCATTGCCAATGATGCAGATGACACAAAATAGATGGAACGCAAGTGTCTGCAAAGGGAATAAACATGTTAAGTAAATGAATGGGCAAAAAGACTTCTCAGATCGAACATAAATGCTTGGGAAATGTTGGGTGAGACACTTTTGCAGGAAGAATAGAAGAGCTAGCTATTAGCTAAATGGGGGGATAAAACTGCAGAAAGCTACAGACCAGAGGGATTTGAGAGTTCTTGCTCACAATTCACAAACAGCTAGTGTCCAAATTCAGTGGGTAATAGGGAAGGCAAATGGAATGGTGGCCTTTATTTCAAAGAAGATGGAGTATAAAAATAGGGAGGTGTTGCTAAAACTATACAATGTACTAGTCAGACCACAGTTGGAATATTGTGAACAGTTTTGGGCTTCTTATCTAAGGAAAGATAGACTGGCAGTCTCGAAAAGGTTCACTAGACTGATAGCAGGTATGGAGGGAATGTTTTATGAGTAGAGGTTAAATGGATTGGCCCATACCTGTTAGAATATAGAAGAACAGGAAGCAACCTTATTGAAACATCCATGATTCTTAGTGGACTTAATAGGGTAGGTGCAGAGAAACTGTTTCTCCATGTGAGGAATCTAGGATCGGAGGCATTATCTCACAATTCAAGACAGAGATGAAGGAAGGATGAATTTCTTCTCTCTCAGGCTGGTGAATCAGTGGAATTCTGTACCACAGAGGGCAGATGAGCTTGAGTCCTTAAATTATATTTGAGACAAACAGATTTTTAATTAGGGGTATCATGAGTTGTGGCGAAAATGCAGGAAAATGAATCTAAGATGATCAAGTCAACCATAATCTCTTTAAATGGCATAGCAAACTTGGTGGACTGAATGGCTTCTTTTGGGCTTAAAGCCATATGGTCAATTAGACTGGAAATGTATCGCCATTCCTTCACTGTCACCAGATCAGAATATTGGAATTCGCTCCCTAAGGGCATTCTGGGCCTACCCACAGTTCATGGACTACAGCGGTTCAAGAAGGCACTCACCACAATTGTCTCCAAGAACAGGCAAATAACTGCGGACCTAGCCAGCAACTGCCACATCTGCAGAACGGAGAACCTTAATAAATACTTGCGAATGTTCGGAGGTTATGAAAGGTGCTATGAAATGTAGGTGAGGAGGCTGATTTTGAAGTCCATTTCTAACATTCGGACCTATGGGATAATCATAATATGCCAAGCTCCGGTTGTATGCCTGTCTGTCTCCATGGATTTTGTTGGCGGTTTTCTCCCTTTGTTCTCTGATTTAACCCAAATTTTTCCATGCCAAATTCTGCCAGATTTGATTAAAAGTCTGCCATTGATTCCAACAGAGCAGGTTTCCTGTGTGCTGTGGGAGCCGTAGAGCAATTTGTGGTGCGACAGTAATCATTTAATGTGTGCATAATATTGAGCTCTCTTGTGCTGCAGTGGTAATGTCCCTACCCCTTGACCAGGAGGGCCGGGTTCAAAAACAAAACCTTTTCCTTCACCTCTACCCGGGAGAGAAAATGGTTAAAAATCATCTCCAGTACAACACCACCCATAATGCAGCTCACAACCAACACCACCCCCCCCTCCCGCTCACTATTACACTGGAGGGCCACCTCTTGAATTCACATCCAACGATGGAACTTGAACCCATAGCGTTCAGACCCAGAGGCGAGTGTGTTACCCACTGAGTCACAGCTGGGGTAAAACAGCATTGCAGCTCAAATTCCGGAATGGATTTCAGCCCCACGCCACTCATCTATGCACTGAACTCTGGCGCCAAGGATTTTCAAAGCAATGAGGTGACACTGAAATGCAGACATGCCCTGCGCAGAGGTGCGCAATAACATCTCTGAACAGGTATGTTGGCAAAATACTTTTTTTTTTCAAATTACGGTGTATTTACTGAAAATTGGACAAATTTGTACCTTTGCAAATCTAATGGTCTTATGCCACAAGTTCATTACATCAGTTCCCCTGAAGAATTTTTCTGAAGAAGGGTCCTGACCCGAAACGTCAAGTTTTCCTGCTCCTCTGATGCTGCTTAGCCTGCTGTGTTCATCCAGCTTCACACTGTGTTACATCAGTTCCCCTGTTGCCTTTGTACAAGCTCCATCTGGGTAACTCATCTGAAATGTTAGAGATAGTAAGAACTGCAGATGCTGGAGTCAGAGAATACACAGTGTGGAGCAGGAGGAACGCAGCAGGCCAGGCAGCATCAGAGGAGCAGGAAAGCTAATGTTTCGGGTCCGGACACAGCTCCACACTGTTATCATCTGAAATGTTAGCTGGTTTATACAAACAGATAAGTTTGAGCTAAATCAGACATTATTAGAGAAAAACATATCGTTCCTGCAGTATCTTTTCACACCACCCTTCAGATGTTCCAAAAGTTATTCTTGTACAATGAATTACTAAATGTAGGGACAAGCCACACAAGTAACAAATTGAATAAAGAACAAATTAATTGTTAAATGGCACTTTGTTCAGAGTGGAACATCAACCAGGACATTCGCTGCTGGAAAAATGCAGTTGGATCCTTCATTACCACCTCAATGGGCAGCTGCGATCTTAGGTGTGGAGCTGCATGAACACAGCAGGCCAGGCACCATCTGAGGAGCGGGAAAGCTGACGTTTCAGGTCAGGAACCTTCTTCAGGGATTGGTCTTAGGTGAATGTTTTGACTGAAGATCACAGCAACAACTGCCTGGAAGCAGCATGTACGAGTCGGCGTCAATCTTGGAATTCTCCTTTATTATCGATAACGTGGTGCGGTGTGGTGCCAAATGAGTCTCTTGCAGAAATTCAAAAGCATATTTTTTTAAAAAATTTATTTGTTTGAAGGCCGTGGGCGTTGCTGGCTGGGCCAGCATTTATGGCTCATCTCTGGCTGCTCTTGAGAAGGTGGTGGTGAACTGCCTTCTTGAACCGCTGCAGCCCTCCTGTTGTCGGTTGACCCCCACACAATGCTATGAGGGAGGGAATTCCAGGCTTTTGACCCAGCGACACCGAAGGAACGGCGATATATTTCCAAGTCAGTGACTCGGAGGGGTGTTGAACACTTGGAGCAATTTTTTTTTGTTCAGCAATTCATTTGTCAGCCTTTCCAGAACGGAGCAGGTCTTCTGAAGGGCATGTCTGCACTTCAGTGTCACCTCATTGCTTTGAAAATCCTTGGCGCCAGAGTTCAGTGCATAGATGAGTGGCGTGGGGCTGAAATCCATTCCGGAATTTGAGCTGCAATGCTGTTTTACCCCAGCTGTGACTCAGTGGGTAACACACTCGCCTCTGGGTCTGAACGCTATGGGTTCAAGTTCCATCGTTGGATGTGAATTCAAGAGGTGGCCCTCCAGTGTAATAGTGAGCGGGAGGGGGGGGGTGGTGTTGGTTGTGAGCTGCATTATGGGTGGTGTTGTACTGGAGATGATTTTTAACCATTTTCTCTCCCGGGTAGAGGTGAGGGGAAAAAAATGGTTTTGTTTCAAAAAAGAACCGGGGAATCATCTCTGTAAAAGTGACAACTGTTTATCCCCCAGTCAACACAACAGAACGTGGTCCGTATCACACACGTCAAAGGCATCTTACGACCCTCTCAAGTAATGAAAGGCGTATTAGAAATGCAAGTTTTGTTTTGTTTCTCTCTTCTGGCCCGAACACAGCTACGCGTAATCGAAGTGTTAATGAAAAACTGCTGCTTCATCGGTTATTGGCTGGTCCAGCGCAGAACAGGGATCTGATGTGGAGCATTATTGGTCCCACTGGGGCCCTTCATTCAAATCAGGAAATGCCTTTGCTAAATGAAATGCAAAAGAATTGTCTAAATTGCATATTAGCTGACTTCATTTCATTGTGCTTGTGAATGCCAGGCCCTTTAATTGATGTGATTTATGGATCGGCTTCACATTCTAATGGGAAGATATTGATTTAAAATTACTCGCCGAAGGATGAACTGAGTCACAAAGGAACCACTCCCATAGTCTGGCCTCAAGGTTGTACTGCCCGTCACTGTGTAGTGGCTATCTGACATTAGCTAGCCCTTTACAGGTCCATGCTTTCCAGTCGTCACACAGAATTCAGTTTTACGTCCTTGTCAAAACATCTGCCAAGGCCCGAGGTTGTAAATCAGTTTGGGATGTTTCCCAGAAACAAGTGCAGCACATTTCGAGGAAGCAAAGGAATTGTGGCTTTATGCCAGTTTGTGGTGGAAATCCTGGAGGACAGTGTGTACATATTGATGTGTTTAAGGGGCAGAACAGGCTCCCTCAGTCAGCAATTTTACAGCGTCCAACAATATATATCTCACACACAATTTGTAACGTTGCTTTGACGTTCTGCTTGTTATTGATGAAATTAAGGCAGCCATTTTAAATCCTTGGGCTGCAACAAGATTTTTCACAGCCCTCAGAGCCACATGCTTGTAGCTAACTGGACCCCCCCAAGCTCCAAAACTCTTCCCCTTAACCTCCTCTCACCTCTCCTTTTAGAAGACTTACAGCTGATATGATCCAGCTTCCGGTTGGCACGGTGGCTAGCACCGCAGCCTCACAGCACCAGGGACCCGGATTCAATTCTACCCTCTGGCGACTGTCTGTGTGGAGTTTGCACATTCTCCCAGTGTTTGCGTAGGTCTCCTCCAGGTAGCTTCTCCCACAGTGCAAAGATGCACAGGTTAGGATGGGTTGGCTGTGCTAAATTGCCCCATAGTGTCCAGGGATGTGCAGGCTGGGTGGATTATCCATGGGAAAAACTCCATGTGGAGTTACGGGAATGGGGTGGGGGTGGGTCTGGGTGGGATGCTCTTCAGAGGGTCAGTGTAGACTCGATTGGCTGATTAGCTTCTCTCTGTACTGTAGGGAGGATTTACCATGTTAAAGGCAAGTTGTGATAACTGTCATGTCTGTGGCAAAATTATTTCTGCTTCACCTACGTGGGCTGCAGCTGTAGTTCGCGATACTGTGTAAGGCCACTGATGTTTCTAGTGGGAAAGTCCTACCTTTCAGATCAGTTCTGATTTGAGATGAACTTGTCGCTCCCTCCATCAGCGATGAGGATCGATCGAAGAAGTTGAGACAGTTCTACAGAGAGATGGTGGCTAAGGAAAAGGAGATTTAATAGAGGTTTTCACAGAAGCGTGCGGGCTAGACAACGCAAGTAGGGAGAAATGATTCTTTTTTAAAAGTTCGAGAATGAGAGGGCAGAGGTTTAAAGTGGTTTGCGAATGGATTGAGGAAAAATCTTCTCTCTCAGCGCACGGTTAGAGTTTGGAATGTACTGCTTGGAAATGTGGCAGAGGCAGATTCATCAGAGGCATTGAATGGATACTTGGAGCAGGGATATGGGGAAAAGACAGGACTCGGTCATAGAACTGGTGTGGGTACAATGGGCAGAAGGCCTATTTCTGGACCGCAACAATGCTGCGATTCGGTCCCTGCAGACAAACCAACTGCGATTTTCGACACTGAGTATTCTTTCAGCACCAGAAAAGATTTAAAATATCTTAATACTTCAACAGAGCTGTGCAGCACAGAAACACACCCTTCGGTCCAACTCGTCCATAATCGGCCAGATACCAGAGATAATGGGAACTGCAGATGCTGGAAGTCCAAGGTAATAAAGTGTGGAGCTGGATGAACACAGCAGGCCCAGCAGCATCGCAGGAGCACAAAAGCTGACGTTTCGGGCCTAGACCCTTCATCAGAGAGATACCAGATACCTTCCATTTATCTAGCCCCATTTGCCTGCGTTTGGGCCTAAATGTCAATTAAAACAGCCACGGACTTCTGAAAACCTGCTGCTTCCCCTGCAGCCTCACCTCACGCTTATATTTTCTTTCCTTTCAGATGTAGATGCCCATGAGCTGATGAGGCAATTAACAGTTTCCTGCACATCAAGTGAGGCCGAAGCCTTCAGTAAAGCTTGCTGATAAATGCCTCTTGCCAGTAATCTTGGCAGTGTCGTCTTACACTCCCATTCTGACATTTTCATTCTGCATCTGCCAAAAACCAATTTGAGCTCTGATTGACTTTCATTGAGTCGTAGACGTCCACAGGGTGGAAACATGCCCTTCGGCCCAACCTGTCCATGCCATCCAGCCTTCACGATTAAACTGGCCCCATTTGCCTGCATTTGGTCCAATCTGTCCACACCTGTCCCATCTATGTGCCTGTACAAATGTTTCTTAAATGACAAAATTGTACTTTCTTTTGCTGCTACACCTGGCAGCACATTCCAGACACTCATCACCCTTCGTGTTAAACATTTTCCCGTCTAGACCCTTTTGTTTCTTTCCCCTCTCACCTTAAAGCTGTGCCCTATGTTTTTGGACTCCCCTACCCTGGGGAAAAGCTGTTGGCTGTCTACATGTGATACAACTTGTCAATCATCAATAATCCTTGTATTGATAAGTGAGACATCATTGCTTTCTTGTCAATAAAATGTGAGGCTGGATGAACACAGCAGGCCCAGCAGCATCTCAGGAGCACAAAAGCTGACGCTTCGGGCCCAGACCCTAACCCACCCCCCTAACCCTAACCCTAACCCCCTCTCTGGTGGGGGGCCTGGGCCCGAAGTGTCAGCTTGTGTGCTCCTGGGATGCTGCTGGGCCTGCTGTGTTCATCCAGCCTCACATTTTATTGTCTTGGATTCTCCAGCATCTGCAGTTCCCATTATCATTGCTTTCTTGTCACCTGTCTTCACCTATTTTTCTAATCAACCAGTTGAGAGACGTTATTACACACCTCTGGACTAGGTGGGACTTGCTCCCAGGCTAGTGGACACTCCCACTGACCACAAGAGGGCCCTTAATACCTGCTTTAATGTCTACTTTGGTGGCTCAGCTTTCTTTTGCAGAATGTTTCGGTGAAGTGCTTTCGGGATACGTGATTTAATTTCAGCTGTTGTGTAAATGAGTTATTCTGCAACATTGATCAACCCTGCCTTGACTTAGAGGCCTACCTGAAGTGCAACCGACGACAGTTACCTCTCAGCTATGGGTGAGACCTATTTTGTTGAGTCGTCAATTTCCGCTGTAGATCCCGTGCCCTTGATCCAAGTCCAAGCTGAACCCTTTGGCGCAGAGAGACCGCCTCGCTCATTGCATCTGTGCCAGTTCTTTCAAAGAGACATACAATCTATTTACTCACCGTGCTTTGTTTTGTTCTCTCTGCCATTGTTTTCTCCTTCTGGTGTCTGCCCAGCTCCCTTTTTGTGAGCGTACAGTGAAATATGTATCCAATACTGTTATAGACCAGGTCATACTCCCTCAAAGTATTATAAGGAAGTAGCCTAGACTCTAATTTTTTTGTCTTATTTTGAAGGCAGATGTAATGTGCTGTGTTCCAGATGCAATTTTACTGGTCAAATTACTTGATGTCATTCAAAATACAATTAATTTAAACACTTGTTAAAATACGACCAAAGAAAGTGGAATTTAGAATCACTTAACTGTGGTGGAAAACTTAACTGAATAATAGATAAAGTCACGATCAACTGTTGCTACTGAGCTGTCCCAATATCGTAAAATCCCATAACCACACCCCTTGGCAAAAAGGCAGCTGCAGAAAAATAGTTATGTCTCACAGGTAACCCAGCAGCAGAGAGAACCCGCAGCTTCTAGCTGTAACCAAGAGAGGGGAAAAAAATCACTTCTACTTCGAGCCCACAACAGCATCTGCTTAAAGCTAAACCTAAAAAGGTACAAAAAAAAGACCAGAAAGCCTGGTCTGTGACAGATGCAACGAGCGAGGCGGTCTCTCTGCGCTATACTTTACAACTCTGCCTTCTTCTATTGTTCCAACTTTTTAAAAGAAACCGGTTTACTTTCTGACAGAGAGTTTGTGACTTCTTGTTCAATCTCTTTTTGTTTAAAAAAAAATTCCCAGGACAAAAGAACCAAAACAGCGCTGCCACAATACTGTTGCAGGCAGTGCACGCTGGACCATGCATTGTGTGATGTACTTTCTCCTTGTGGTCTCTGGTTATTTTGCCCATCGCCCCTTAAGGCATAGCAGAGAGATAGAACAGTACAGGAATGTGCCCTTTGGCTCATGTGGTTGTGCTGAACATGATGCTGAATCGAACCAATCCTTTCTACCTGTCCTTGTCCATGTCCCTCCATCCCTTGCATATTCATGTGCCTATCTAAGTCCCTCCAACGCCCCTCTAGCATCTGCTTCCACCACCAGCCCTGGCAACGCATTTGAGACTCCTACCACACTCTCTGTTTAAAAAACAACCTGCCCCAAACATCTCCTTTAAATGATGCCCCCCTGTTGGCGTGCCTCCTAGTTTTAGACATTTCAACTATCGGAAAAAGACCTGCTTGCCACCACCAAGCTGCTATCCCACACAATCATTCTGCAAGAAAGCAAAGAGAGGGTGGGTTCAGAATGCGTAATAAATGAAGAACTGCTGAAGGACACATTCCCCTTAGATCTGGTGGAGGGTCAGAAGGCTGAATCCATTGTGTCAGCCTGTGTTGATTCACATATTGAGCTGGATTATGTTGTGAATAGAGTGTATTTTTCTGCCCTACTTCAAGACAAATTAATGAGATGATCTTTCTTGTTCACTTCCCAAGTACACATGTTTCATTGAAGTTAATATTTAAACAGACTTGTTCAGAATCCCTTCCATGAATAGGTCAAATTTCTCTCCTCGTGCAAAAGCAAACAACTTTGCAAGGTTTTCTGTGCAGCCACAAAAGAAGGGAAAGTAAATTGAACCGAGGATTGTGTGCAGTGCGTTGGGAGCTGCCAAAGGAGGCTGTCTTGCATCAACAATACACAATACTTCGCTGTGATAAAGACATCTCTGTGAAAGCTAAAATAAATGAGATAACCTTAGTTCCAACCTGATAAAATAGGAAACCAACTGATCACAGTGAGGGCTTTGAAAAACATTGTTGTTTGCATAAAGTATGTAACAAGGAGCAGAGTCTAAATGTTAAGTACTGTTGTGTTGTCAATTATTGGAGATGTGACACCTCCTGGTTGAGTGAAAGCAATGAACTGTGTTGTCTTGATTTCAAGAATGAACACTACCCTGTTAAGATTATTTTTCACTGTCTGTAATTTGGTTTTCTATTACCTGGCTGCACATTCTAGTCCTACACAATATATTAAAGATTTAAAACTGCTATCACACTCCCCAGCTATCTCCAACCTTGTCTGTCTCCCCTGGCTTCCCTCATCTCTCACTACTTCAATTCTCTGGAAGTGCTCGTCCTCAGACACCCCTTAGGCGTCCAAACATTCACCACCACCTTGTTCATTCTCCACAAAGCCTGAGTTCAAAAATTCTTACAACCTGGGACCCTTTCCCTTTCGCCTGTCACCCGCTTGTCTCACTGCTATGCATTGGTTCCTGTTCTGACAAAGCTCTGCTTTAAGATTGTCTCCTTCGTTTGCAAATCCCTCCAGGGTTGTGCTTTAATCTGTCTCAAATCCCACCCCCCAAGCCCCAGCTCTCTCCCAGATCTGTGTGCTCCTCCTGTTCGGAATTCCTGTGCATCCCTGTGGTAGGCATGCTTTCACCACCACTCCCCCCAGCTCTCAAATTCCTTCCTTAAATCAATCTGCGCCAGCAGCCCCCTCCTCTTCATTTCTCACCACCTCAAGGCTTTGTCCAATCTTCTGGCCGCCTGACCCTTCTTTATCTGAGCCTGTGACAAAGTTTGTTTGGTGTAGGGTCTAAAGGTGTTACTGTAATGTCAGTTGTTCTATCTGGCACAGGCTGATCTTCCAGTTCTCTCTGATGGTGTGGCCCTGTCACGGGTCTCCATTCCTGGCAGTATCTGCAGCTGCCTGGCCTTGGCTTAAGTGTTACTACCATGCTGTGACCCGAGCCCTCTTTTTGTCGTCTCTGGAAATGTGTCTGTCAAGATAGTTCTGTTTATATGAGTCTGAGCCGCGTCTCACAAGATTTTAAAAACAAAACTGACAAAGCAGCTGGGAATTAGTTTTGACTGTTGCAAAGTGTTGGAGGAGCAATTCCATTATCAGTCCGGCTTCTTCACAAACCTGGAGTTATTAGCAAGAATTAGATGACTTGTCATTCACTCACCGCTCACAATGCCATTATAAGCTGGCAGCAGCTAGGAATCAGGTTCACCTCTTGATGGGCTTCTGTTGATCAGTGTGTGAGCCCTTTGTACAAATAGTGGCAGGTGTGGCTGGGCCTAGGCCCGAAACGTCAGCTTTTGTGCCCATGAGATGCTGCTTGGTCCGCTGTGTTCATCCAGCTTCGCACTTTGTCATCTTGGATTCTCCAGTATCTGCAGTTCCCATTAACTGTGTTATATTGGCAGCTGTCCATCCCACCCTGGCAGTATAGAGGTGCAATTTCAAAAGGCTTCAGCTTCTTAGCTAATTGGGAGAGAAGCCTTTCCTCAAATTCAGGGATTACTGGAGACACAGATATCCAGGAGTTTGGACACAGCTTGGTTTTCTTTATTCATTCATGGGATGAGGGCGTCGCTGGCCAGGCCAGCATTTATTGCCCATCCCTAATTGCCCAGAGGGCAGTTGCTGTGGGTCTTGAGTCACATGTCGGCCAGACCAGGTGAGAATGGCCACTTCCTTCCCTAAAGGGCATTCATGAACCAGGATCGGCTTTTCCGACAATTGACAATGGATCCACGGTCAACATTAGATTCTAAATTCCAGATTTTTTAAAATTGAGTTCAAATTCCACCCTGTGCTGTGGTGGGATTTGAGTCCAGATCCCCAGAACATTATCTGCGTCTCTCTGTTAATAGTCCAGTGACAATACCATGAGGCCGTCACGCCCCCTTGGTGTTTTGAATTGAGCAAATAGCAGATGGTTTGCTGTCTGGCCTGTGCATTTATTATTGTTAGGGAGCACCACACATGTTGTAGCTTGTAGAGCCTGTCTGATGGCCGTTCTTTCTCCCGGATAGCGTTCTGCTGAAACTTGCTTTATGTTTCAGTGATTCAGCTGAAAAGCACGTGCAGAAGCATCAGGTCAGGCGGCAAGAGAGAGGATGGACTTCAAGGTTTGAACAGAACAGCCTTTTTTGTACGTGTACTCAGAATTGTGGCAAGTTTATACTTTGCCAATTACACTGCCAAAGAGGCACAGCTTCTACTGTTGCAAGATTCATTACAGAAATAAATGGTCAAGCATTACAGAACAGAACACGCTGGCACTCAGCTTCCTGGGTTCTGGTTCTGCACCGTGCCAGAAAGACGTCACGCCGGGAGGTGGTCATGTCAAGCACCACACCACACCGGGAGGCCCCTCCAGGAGGACGGCGCTGCAGGAGGCTGGAAGATCGCGATGTCCACATCGGGAGGCCGGGAGATTGTCACACCAGTGCGGGAGGTCACCGTGCCAGCGCCAGGAGACTGTTGCTCTCCGCTGAGGTTCTTGGGATGAGTAAAATAGAAGCAGAAAGTGCTGGAGAAACTCAGCAGATCAGGCAGCATCTGCAGAGAGAGTTAACATTTTGACTCCAGGATGGTTCTTTACTCAGAGAGTGGTAAGGGCGTGGAATGCCCTGCCTGCCAATGTAGTTGACTCAGCCACATTAGGGGCATTTAAACAATCCTTGGATAAGCATATGGATGATGATGGGATAGTGTACGGGGAATGGGCTTAGATTAGTTCACAGGTCAGTGCAACATCGAGGGCCGAAGGGCCTGTTCTGCACTGTAATGTTCTATGTTCTATCCCCTCTCCAGAACTCGAAAAGGGGAGACATATCAGACTTAAAATGTTAACTCTGTTTCTCTCTCTGCAGATGCCTCCAGACCTGTTGAGTTTCTCCAGCACTTTGGTGTCTATTTCAGGTTTCCAACATCTGCAGTATTTTGCTTTTCTTTGTGTGTCTGGATAACTGTCTCATCTGACATCACCCACCCATACTACCTTCAGTTTCAAAACCTTCATTAAAGCAAATCAAACATTCCTCTATAAAACCTTTCACTTAACAGACACTGATCCAGCTGTAACAAAATAAAACAAAAGGAAAACTGCAGATGCGGGAAATCTAAAAGAAATGCAAGGATTGCTGGAGGAACCTGGCAGCGTCTGTGGAGAGAGTTCAAGCTTCAGATCTGGTCACTGCTCTTCAGCCTGTTCCATGGCTCTACCCGGTTGTAAAATAACCGCTGTCTGATTGGAACATGGTCAGCCAGGTCGATCATGTTGACTGTGCAATCCTTGATTGGAGTTGTTAAGCTGGGCCAATCAGGGAGCCCTGGCTGACAGATATAAACAAGAGATTCAGAGACTGGCACTGAGCTGACTGCTCAGACCCCTTTTACTGCACCAGTGTATATAAACGGTGACTCATTGACAGGATACCAGCCTCTGTGCAGTTATTTCACCCTCCAAATCCACTAAAAATGTGCATTTTATGAAGGATTTGTTCCAGTCCATTTGTAGATTGCTCTGGATCTTAAAAATGGATTTGAATTCTCTGGTCTGACGAGACTAGTTCTCTGTTTAGCCATTACAATTAAAGCATTACATCGTAGGCAGCTGCATTTTATGTCTAAAAGAAATCATAATTAAATTACAGCTATGCCTTTGATTTATTGAAATCTAGATCACGTCCCATTTCATTAAATGCTTCTGACCAGGACAATGTCTTGCTTTTTGCACAGAGATTGGACAGTCAGCTACTCCTCTTAATTTAAAATCAATTGGGCAAAATGATCTGAGTTCAATTTCTTTAATTGAAAGCACTAACTCACTCTTTCCTTTGTGACTGTTGTAACTTAATTTCAGTAAGTGGACTGTTCAGGTTTACTGCAGAATGACTGAGAATATTGAAAGTGGTCTCATACCTGAAATAACTCCCAAGAGGCTGGTATCCTGTCACCAAGTCCCCCTTTACTTACACATGGAGAGCCCTTGACACTGATCCAGCTCCCTCAGAGCCGGCTGTCAGAGTGAACAGAACCTCTGACGCTCCTGTTTATATCTGTCAGCCAGGGCTCCCTGATAGGACCAGATTAACTGCCCCATCAGGGAACTCATAATGTGTGAGGCCCACCTGGCTGACCTCATTACAATCGCTACAGTACCTTTTGACACATTGAGCTCTCTGTGTAACATAAACACGTAACCTACAGGGTTGTGAGATGTGACCGGGTTTTGTGGGATCTGTTTTTACCAGTCCAGGTACTCTGATTAAAGGAGCTGGCACAGATATGATGGGCCAAATGGCACCCGCTGAGCCATCCTGCTCTAATATTCTGTGCTGGGATACCAATTCAGAAAACATATCTTGCACCGCACCCTCGGAAAGTGAGCATGTTACTGGGATGGTTTGAGGATAGTTTGTAAAGTGGGCACTCCATGCAGAAACCTGAGCCAGCTTTTGACATTTTTGTGTCCATTTAACAAAAGCAGGCACCCTGACTGATTCCCCTCCCCAAACTGCAAGGCAATGTTAGTGCCCAGTTCTTGAGCCATCTTGGTCCTTGGTGAAGCAGGAGACAAACCTCCAACCATCACAGTATGTTCATAGCTCATCAAGTAATAATCAGCTTTGCCAACCAGATTACCAGTAATTTGTACCAGATCAGTACAAATCAGGGCGGCACAGTGGCTCAGTGTTTAGCACTGCTGTCTAACAGCCCAGGGACCCAGGTTTGATTCCACCATTGGGTGAGTATCTGGGTGGAGTTTGCATGTTCTCCCTGTGTCTGCGTGGGTTTCCTCCAAGTGCTCCGGTATCTTCCAACAGTCCAGGGATGTGCAGGCTAGGGTGGATTGGCCATGGGGAACGTGGCGCTATGGGGATGAGATAGGTCTGGGTGGGATGCTCATCAGAGATTCAGTGTGTCCTCAGTGGGCCGAATAGTCTACTTCCACCCTGTCGGGATTCTGTGTGTGTGTGTGTGTGTGTGTGTGTATCAGAGACACGGGTATCTGTCATTGCAGTATCTGCTAATTCAAGATGGGGGAAGAGATGCTATTTAGATTTTTCCAAAAGCCACAGTTCTCGGCACATTGACGGGTGTCAATGAGTTATTGCCCTTTCAGAATAAGGCACTGTAAATAGTGAGAGCCAGTTGTCAGCAGTAATGTGGAATCAGTAAGACAGCTCCCACTTTCTCTTCCTGTCCCTCAATCCCCTCCTATTATAATGGGAGCCAAGTTTGACAAGATAATTAGCCAGAGCCCAGAAGGGACCATAGACCACTCTCCATTAGAGAGAGACAAGTGGTTAATTATAGCTTGAGGAACACCATTCTGTCTAACATGCGACAAGGACACAGGACACCTCACGGTGGGCCAGTAACAGGGATTGAACCTGGGCCGTTGGCATCGTTCTGCTTTATTCTCTCGCCAACTGACTCACTCCATAATCAGTAATGAATTTGCTTCACTAGCAAATGAATCTGTATGAGGTAAGTGTTTCCTTGGGGTAATGTGGTTTGTATCAGGCCTGGCACAGTTAATGATCTGTTGTATCCACAACAGAAAGTCGGGTTGAGAAAGTTGGGGTTTGCTCTGTCAAACTGGCATGCTTTAAAGAAATGAAAGGTACTGCCTTTCCACATCCCAACAACAAATTATACGAAAACAGACACACCTTCAGGTCTTTGAGATTTGTTAACAAAGAGACTGGTTGTATTTGCAATGTGCCTGTTTACATGGCCCTCTGATGTGTCTGCACCCCGTCTCTCAGCTTTAAACTCCTTCCAGTATTGAGATGGAGCTGGGGCATGGGTTGGGGGTTTTGCCGCACTTACTGGGCCAGTACAGAGATGATCGAGGGTCATCGGACTGGAGGGGGTGAGGCTCAATGGGAGGTACAATCCCATGGTTGGATGTTTTTCATGGAGATGAGAATTATTGTTCTAGAGTATTTCTATATGCATTCTTTGCCATTAAAAACATTATTATTCTTTTTGCTTCTGCCTCTTCTTTTGTAAAACTCTCCTTTTTCACCCTCCCGATTCTCCCCCTCTCCTTTTCCTCTCTTTCTCTCTTTCCTTTTCACTTCTCTCTTTGTCTTCTTTTCCTCTTCCTGTTTCGTCGTCTTTTCTTCTCTCTCTCTCTCTCTCTCTCCTTTTCTTGCCTCCCTCTGTCTCCTTTTCTTCCCAACCACCTCTCCCCCTCTCTCTCTCTCTCCTTTTCTTCCCAACCACCCCTCCCCCTCTCTCTCTCTCCTTTTCTTCCCAACCACCCCTCCCCCCCGTCTCTCTCTCCTTTCACCCCATCTCTCTCCCCCTCTCTCCTTTTCCTCTGCCTCTCCATTCCCCAGCACTTGGATATGAATATGAAGGCGGTGTCGGACTGAGACTGTTTACTGGTGACCCTGACAACCAGGGGGTGGCATGTGTTTCGGTGTGGTCCATCTGTGCTGTTGTTTGGTTAGGCTGTTGTGAGGAGTTTGTCTCTATTTTTGGAGTTTGTCTCGATGACAGCAGGGCTGGAGACAGGAAGGGGAGCAGAGGGCAGATTCCTTGTCACTAGATGACACGATTTAGCTGAGACACTGCTGTTGTGCTCACGTGGTTTGAGGATGGAGTTTAATTTTGCTTCTTGTTAACAGGAGAACAGCAGGTTTTGTACATTTCATTGCAATTACACATTAGGGAACAGTTCTGTGCAATAATGGTGATTACCATCAGTACCTGTGGTAGAAGCAGGTGCACTGGGAAATGGATAGCTCTCATTTCGGAACACGTTCTTCAATTTGTCCCTAACTGCTTCTCATTTATGGTCTCTTGCCTGATTTTCTGGGGTTTTTTTGCACTTCAGTAAATTAAGCAATGTGAATAACAACAGACAAGGAGGGAATTTCATGCCAGTAAATGAAATTATCACCTACTTAGACTTAATGGTAAACTGTAAAATTAAAGAAATGTTTTCAGTTCTACTGATAATTCTGTCATCTCATCATCATCTAAAACAATTTGTCCTTGTATCTTGTTCGTTGAAAAACTTGCCATGGCATTTCATTTCATTACTACATAACAACCCTATCACTGTCCTGGAGAATGTACAGAAATAACTTGGTGTTAGCCCTCCCTTCAGCTGCTACTTTTGGGCTCTGATGTGTGTATTTCCATCAACCCATTTTCCGTCTGTTGCAAGATAATGCCCACTGTTCATATGTTTTTCCTTTGGTCCTTGTGAGTTTGAGTATCAATTTCATTTTGGATTAGTCTACTTTCACCTTGGAGTCAAAAGATTCACGTTCAGCCCGTGTGTCTTGAACTCTCAATCCAGGCCAATGCTACAGTGCCGATACCAAGGGAGTACTGCACAGTCAGAGGGACTGTCTTTTTGACATGATATTGAACCAGGGGTCAGTGTGCCCCCTTCAAGTAGGTGTAAAGCTGCTGTATGGAAGCAGTGGAGGGAATTTCTCCCCAGTTTCCTGGTCCACGTTTCTCCTTGAACCAACAGAACATTATAGTTCATTAATACTTCACTGCTTTTGATTTTGATTTTGATTTGATTTAATGTACCTAAGTACAGTGAAAACATCTGTTTTGCATGCAGTGCAGGCAAATCATAACATACAAGGATGTACAGGTCCTAAAGTGGGAGCTTATAGAGTCATGCAGCACAGAAACAGACTCTTCGGTCCATACCGAAGGTTTCTCAAACTAATGTAACCTCATTTGATTCCCTCTATCACAACAACTGTACCTCAGAAGTAGTTGACTCACTGTAACATCCTTTGAGGCATCATGAGGTTGCAGAAGGTGCTATACAAAGGTTGCGTCAATGATTTCTAACTTGCTGACAGAGATTAAAATATGTTTGGCCTTTCCAGGATACATTTAATTCTGGGCATGGCAGGAGATGTTAGCCTCTGGGAGGGGTGCTGTAGCGTAGGCACTGCATGTAGAACAGCTGTAAAAATGGGTTGTTTGGATTAGAGTTGTATTGCCTGTCATCACATTTAAACTTTCAGCAGACAGGAGTAATGAGATCTTTTGTAATCTTATTGGTTTTTTGCTTTGTGGGTGACCTGATGGACTGAAGAGCCCCTTCTGCATTGTGTGACTTTGAGTGGCACAGCATGCTTGAAGGGCCGAACGGCCTCTTTCCTGCTCCTCGCTCATGAGTTTGCAGCGTTTCTTCAATAAGCATTCCACAGGAAACTGCGGCCCCCAAAACAGCTGCAGGTTCCTTTGCAAATAAGAAGGTAATTTCGCAAATGAAATGATGCGGGCACTGGAGGGTCACTCACAGCAAAGCGTCTGTTTGATTTTCAGATCAGCATCTTCATGACCCATCTGTCCAACTACGGCAACGACCGCCTGGGTCTGTACACGTTTGAAAGCCTGGTGAAGTTCGTCCAGTGTTGGACTAACCTGAAACTGCAGACGCTACCACCAGTGAAACTAGCAGCCAAGTACTTCGAGCTGTTCCCTGAGGAAAAGGACCCCTTGTGGCAGGCAAGAGAACTTTTCTCCTTCCTTTTCTCCGTCTGGTATCATCAAACAGCTCCAGCAGTAAATGCCTGGTGTTTTTATGATGTGTAAAATGCTATTATGTGAGCATTTCCGTCACATGCTTTGTCTCAGAAACACTACTGACTACCCCAAACTGCTGTTAATGTTTTTTTTTGCAGAGAACCAGGACTAATTAGAATTTGGGTATCATTGCCATGACTAAAAAAAAATGCTCCCTAGCCACCTCTTTGCGGCTGATTTCATCTTTAATCCTCTGAAAATTAACTTTGGGTGCTCCACAGTAAAGCAGAAGGTCCTATCAACAATACAGAAGCGATATTGTCATAGATTGTGCCTTTCAATAAAAACCGAAAGAACTGCTGATGCTGTAAATCGGGAGCAAAAACAGAAATTGCTGGAAAAGCTCAGCCGGTCTGGCAGCAGCTGTGAAGGAAAAATCGGAGTTAACGTTTCGGGTCCGGTGACCCTTCCTCAGAATCTTGTGCCTTTCAATACTGGGACAAGGGAGATGTAAATACGTGAGTGGGTTGGTGTTGTAATACTGAAAGACTCCATGGGGGCTCAGTGGAAATTACATACTGTCCATGGCGATGGGAGCTCAGGTTCGAATTCCATGCTGTCTGTGAAGTTAAATCCGATATCTCTCCAGCCATTTGGTAGCTGGACCCAGTTGGTATACAGTGTAAGGTCTCACTGCAGCACAGGAATCTACGGGCTGCAGTTGGTCCATACAGAATGGCTTCTCTTGACGTGTGGACGGTGGGCAGTGGGTCTACTGACTGCATGTGGACTGCAGTGGTCAAAGAAGGCAGCTCACCCCCACCTTCTCAACGGCAACTATGGATAGACAATAAATGCTGGGCCCAGCCAGCGACGCCCATGCCCCATGAGTGACTATGAAAAAGATTTACTAAAACTAAGAACCGCCAATCCTGGAGATGAGAAGCAAAACCAGAGATAGCTGGAGAAACTCAGCAGGTCTTGTACTTGAAATTTTAACCTTGTTTCTCTCTCTGCAGCGCTGCTAGACTGGCTGAGTTTCTCCAGCAATTTCTGTTTCTTTTAGCAAGGAAGTTTCTTGGGCATCTGAATCTTTGGAGGACAATGCTGAAGGGCCTGGCGATAGACTGAGTGGTGTGTTCTCTCTTTTCAGAACCCATGTGATGACAAACGACATAAGGACATTTGGTCGAAAGAGAAAACCTGCGACAGGCTTCCTAAGTTTCTCATTATCGGTCCACAGAAAACTGGTAACCTGTTCGTTTTCATCCCTCTTCATAAGTTCAAACCATTAACTAGCATTCCTTTAATCTCGGTCTGTGACATTCAGGAACTCATAATGCATTAACATGGAATAGATGGATAGGCTGAGACATTTTTCCACTGGAATGTGACGTTTATAAAATCATGAGTGGCATAAATAGAGTTAGTGGGTGTTGTCTTTTCCCCAGGGTGGGGCATGTTCAAAACCAGGGGACGTATTTTTAAGGTGAGAGGCGATAGATTTAAAAGACACAAGGGGGTGATTTTTTTTTTTACACACACAGAGTGGCTGGTGCGTGGAATGAACCTCCAGAGGCTGCAGCTACAGTTACAACATTTAAAAGACATTGGGATAAGTACGTGAGGAAGAAAGGTTTGGAGGGATATGGGCCAAGCACAGGCAGAAAAATCTCGGTTTGGGATTATCATTGATTGGACCGAAGGGTCTGTTTCGGTGCTGTATAACTCTGTTACAGAGACAGGAAGTTTGTGTCAGGAACAAGAAATGTGTGGGTTTATTTATGCAGAAATAAAAGAAAATAATCCCGGGTTTTCCAGCACCTTATCAGAGTGTGGAGGAGAGACTAATACTGAAAGTATCATAGAATCCCTACGGTGTGGGCTGACCCTTGGAACACCCCACCCAGACCCATTCCCTATAACCCACCTAATCTACACATCCCTCAATGTTACAGGCAATTTAGCATGGCCGATCCACCTAACCTGCACATCTTTGGACTGTGGGAGGAAACCGGACAACCCGGAGGAATCCCACGCAGACACTGGGAGAACGTCCACACAGACTGTCACCCGAGGGTGGGATTGAACCCGGGTCCCTGGTGCTGTGAGGCAGCAGTGCTAACCACTGAGCCACGGTGCCACCCCAGTAAGTTGGCATTCCTGTGTGGTATCGAGACTGTGCCACACTGTCAGAGGTGCCAACTTCCAAATGAAAAATTAAAATCAGATCTGCCGGTTTAGTCTTTTCCCAAGAGATTGTGCCATTATTTAAAGAAGGGCTGGAGAATTTGAGCGTCTGCAAATTTGCTGTGAACTAAAACCACTCATGTTCACAGACCTGGCAGGTTATCCTGCTTGCTTATGCACCAGTAATCATTGCACTTCATAACCTTTGAGGAACTGCTAAGAAGTGTGCAAAGGTCTGATGTGATTTTTTTTTCCCGTCAGTTTTGACTTTGTACAGTTTTTACCTTTTTAAAGTTCAGTGGAGTTGGTAAAGAAAGGGGTCTTTGAAAATAGCATCTTCATGATTGACACTCTCCTTTTCCGCAGGTACCACAGCTTTGCACTTTTTCCTCTCCTTGCATCCTGGAGTCACAAGTAATTTCCCCAGCCCAGTCACCTATGAGGAAATTCAGTTCTTCAATGGAGCTAATTATAACAAAGGAATTGACTGGTAAGGCCCTGTTGGTTTTGTGTACTCAAGGGTTCCAGAGGCTGTGGAACTTACTAGCTTTGCTGCAGCTAGTGAGGTGTGGAGCCCTTAGCTATCAATCATGGTTTGTTTTAAACCTGCCGATCCTGAACGCGTAAGGTAGCCCTGTGAATAGGAGAATGCGCTGGAGGATTTCCTACAGATGTTTGATGGCACCTGGGATCACTTTGCAAGAATGCTGCCCCAACATGCTTAAACACTCGGATTGCCCTGAATGCAAACAGGTATTTAGTCACTGTGCCATTGGTACCCATGCCTTCAGCTGCCCTTGCACTGAATTCTGGAATTCCCTCGTTAATCCTTGGCATCTTTGTCAGCTTTCTGTCCCCATTTTGCATTCTCTTGAGAAGCTACCTCTTTGGCCAGGCTGTACTCACCTGTCCTAATATCTCGCTTTACTTTTGATTCATTGCTCTTGTGAAATGCTTGGAATCTTTTACTCCATTGAAGGTGCCACATAAATGCAGGTTGTTGTTGCATTGATCCTCCAGGCTGCTGTATGTTAGAGAAAGAGCTGATGTTGCAGCAGCCAATTTTCTAGGCGAGGTTTATGACTCGCCTGGACATTCCGAGGAGTGGCGCCCCACTCCTCTTATTCTCCGTTAGGATGGGGGTCTGCATTTCTAGTCAGGAATTCCGATACCATCTCCTTTAGAAATGTGCAGCATCCCTGAAATCAGCAGGCTCCCCTGTACTGTAGAGTGGTCAAAACAGCAGCATTGTCACTGTCCATGTGTTGCGTTGTCTGCCAGACACGCGGGCAGCTCCTGTGAAAGGCTGTGTATGTAATGTAGGTGCGGGGGTAGGGTCCAAGGTGGACAGTGTGCCAGGTGGGTAGGCTGTCAGGTGTGCAAGGTATCAAGTGGGCAGGTGCCAGGTAAGTAAGGTGCCAGGTCAGCATGTGCCAGATGGGCAAACTATTGGGTGAGCAGGGTGCCAGGTAAGGGATGGAATGTTTAAGGTAGGCCAAGAAAGGGGATAGTTGTCGGAGGCATGGAATCGAGTCAGAGAAGTTGTTGTCCGGGGTGGTTTCAGGCTGGCACGGGATAGGGTATTGGGTTTTGTGGACCAGGTGGAAACGGAAGTGGTCCTGTTCAGCAGGCCAGGGTTAGTGTTTGTTGGGTCTGGTGCAGACGAAGAGGCGTAGAATCCTGTTGGATTGGTGGAGATGGAAGAAGAGTCAGGTGGACAGTTGTCATGGGCTGCATGGTATCAGGGGTGGTGCTGAGGTATCACCTTCATAGATACAGCAGCATAACTGATGTAGATCTGTCTGAATTCCTGTCATTATTGGGTGGGGAGTTTCGCACAAAGCGGGATTGCCTACTGGAATCTTCAATTTCCTGAATGATTCCCATGGTGTCTGCTCTGTCTGGGATTCCACAAGATCCCCATCACACATCCCCAGCTAGTGCTGCTCCAATAATTCTCTGACCATCAGAATATCTGCTCTCAAAAAACTGTATCCTGTTTTATTTCTCTTTCAGGTATATGGAGTTCTTCCCAATCCCGTCAAATGCGAGCACGGATTTCATGTTCGAGAAGAGTGCAAATTACTTTGAATCGGAAGTGGTCCCCAAGAGGGCGATGGCCCTACTGCCCAGAGCAAAGATCATTGCCATTCTGATCAATCCAGTAGAACGAGCATACTCCTGGTACCAGGTTTGAGCTCTATTCCATACGTGGGATTAGCGGTGAACATCTGTAGAGTGCGGTGCCCCTTTGTAGGTGTTCGACCAAATGCCTTTGATTTTCAATTCCGTCCCTGGCCTGCCTCTCTCTCCCTCTGACTCTGTAACCTCCTCCAGTCTGACGGTCCTCCCGAGATCTCTGTGTGTCAATCCCAATCTCTTGCCAATCCCTGACTCTTCTGTACTCCAACACAGGAGGCCGTGCCTTGATTTGCCTGAGCCCTGACTCTGGAATTCTTTCCTTTTCTCCGGGTGGCACTGTGGCTCCGTGGTTAGCACTGCTGCCTCACCTCACCATGGACCTGGGTTCTATTCCACCCTTGGGCGACTCAGTGGAGTTTGAACGTTCTCCCCATATCTGCGTGAGTTTCCTCTGGTTGCTCCGGTTTCCTCCCACAGTCCAAAGGTGGGTTGGCCATGAGAATGCAAGGATAGGATGGGTGGGTCAGTCTTGCAGGATGGTCTTTGTGCCGAATGTCCTGCTTCTACACTATTGGGATTCTGTGATTCCCCTCCAAGCCGCTTCTTAAAGCCTCAAGTAAAAGCAAAATACTCTGTATGTCGGAGATCTCAAATGAGGACAGATGCTGAATCCTTGAGAAGCTCAGCAGGTCTGTCAGCATCTGCAGAGAGAGGAAAAACCAAGTTATTGTTTTGAGTCCAGTCTAACTTCTTCAGAACTGAGAGAGGCAGAACTTGGGAAGTGGCAGCTCTAAAGAAGATTTGAACCAGACTCAAAATGGCTAACTCTGTTCTAATCTGCACAAATGTTGCCAGGCCTGCTGAAGTTTCTGCAACACTCTTCCATCAAACCTACCCCTTCGCCCTTTGGTCGGTTATCCTGAACCTCCTCATGTGGTTCAGGGTGTTGAGTTTTGTTGATGTTGCCGAAGTGAAATGCCTCATGGATGTTTCCCTTTGATGGCGCTACATAGATGCAAGTTGTTGTCACATGGGCCAGAACTCCCTCGTCATTAGGGTTTGTGGGGAAAATACCTGATAAAATTAATTGCCTCAGCGATTTGAAAAGAGCTGTAGAAAGATAGTCAAGTATGAGGAACCTGCAAGGTCATGTCAAAAACAAGGGCAGCCCATGACTTAAAGGGGCCGAATGGCCCCATCTATGCTAATACTTTCTTCGAATCCAACTCTTGACAGTATTGCTGTAAGCTCCATTTGCTTTTCTTTGGGATGGATGTTTTGTTGGCCAGGGCCAGCTTGAGGGCCATCAGCTTTGGGCATTTGGAAGGGTTTATCTGACAGGAACAGCATGACCGTGACCGACAGCAGACAGGATGTGTGTAGCTGATGGCCTAGTGGTATTACCTCTGGACTATTAATTCAGAGACCCAGCTAATGTCCTGGGGACCTGGGTTCAAATCTCGCCTGTGGCAGATGGTGGAATTTGAATTCAAAAATAATCTCGAATTAAGAGTTTAATGATGACCATGAAGCAATTGCTGTTTGTCAGGATAAACCCATCTGGTTCACTGATGTCCCTTGACGAAGGAAATCTGGTCTGGTCTACATGTGACTCCAGAGCCCCAACAATGTGGTTACCTCTTAACAGCCCGCTGGGCAGTTAGGAGTGGGGCAATAAATGCTGGCCATTCCTACATCCCGTGAATAATCTAAAAGAAAGCTCAGGTTGCCAACTCTCCTGATTTTGCTCTGGTGTATCCAAAATTACTGGTCTGGATGAACTGCTCGGGGACGTGGTGGATTGTGGGCACGGTTACAATGTTTAAAAGGACATTTGGGATAGGTACATGAATAGGGAAGCTTTGGAGGGATATGGGCCTGGAGCAGGCAGGTGGGACTGGTTTAATTTGGGATTATGGTCTGGCTGCTTTGAAGGGTCTGTTTCCATGCTGTATGACTTCATTTTGGATGAGACAGAAATCCTAGGGATCCATAAATGAAAATTGTGTTATACCGATTTTATTTAAAAAGCTTCCTTTGACTAGTACCGATGAGGATGGGATTTAAATGTCTCTTTTACTGGGGGTGTTGGAGGCAGGAAGTCATGTGACAGAACCCCCAGACAATCCCTTCATCTTTCCTTCAGTATTTTTCTTTCATTTGAGATTTTGAGAAATGCTTTGGAGAAGGATAGAAGATGTGTGCCTTTTCTCCTTATCCACGTGCGCTGCCTGGCCTTCCGGAGGGACACTATCAGCCTGCACTGAATGCTGGGGGAGTGTGCCATTGGCGTCTCCCAGTGTGTGGAATCTGGATCGAACCAGTCCAATAGGGAGGAGGCAGGTCTGCGGGGAAGTGACACAGGGAGGGCCTGGCCTAGATTTGAACCCAGAGACTTGAAGATCTTCCACAGCTGTGACCCAGAAAGTTAGGAAGCTGCAGGGGAAGGATTTTTCTCCTTGTTTTTGCAGTTGTTTTCCTTTTTATTTTCCTAAACCTGAGTGCACTCCAGCTGATTCTAATCATGCTTGACAGTAGCACAGGTACAATTACTGCAGAGCACCAGAGGAAACTATGGACTGCTGGGAGATTATGTGAATGCACACAGCATTCCCTGTTATATCTGCTTCCAAGCTGCAGTCATTTCTTCTGGGTTTTTAACTGCTTAAAAAGAAGGAAGGGAAAAACAGACTTTGTATTTAGATTCCTGTTATTTCACCTCAAAATACTTCACAGCCATTGAATCAGTTGGAGTCAGGTCTGATAGCTCAATAGACACTGTGTATGGATAAAGAGATGTTTGGCACTAATTAATGTATTATTTAACTTTGCCATATTACAGGGATAGAAGGAGCCTATTCAGAGCCACTCCCCCTCCAGGTCTACTCCACCATTCAGTGGGGCGGCTTGGTGTTAGTACTGCTGCTTCACAACACCAGGGATCCAGGTTCGATTCCAGTCTCGGGCAACTGTGTGCGCGGAGTTTGCACATTCTCCTGGTGTCTGAGTAGGATTCCTCCCACAGTCCAAAATGTGCAAGTTACATGGATTGGCCATGCCAAATTACCCATAGTATTCAGGAATGTGTAGGTTAGGTGCATTAACCTTGGGAAATACAGTGATAGGGCAGCAGCTATGGGTCTGGGTGGGATGCTCTTCGAGGGTTGGTGTGGACTTGTTGGGCCAAATGGCCTGTTTTCATACTGTGGGGATTCTGTATAATGACAAAGCTGTACGTCAATTTGACCAAATTGCCTTTGTTTCATTTTCCTTGGTGCCCTTGGCCAATGGAGAGTAATGAATCTCAGTTTCGGAAATTTCAATTGGACCCTAGTATCTGAATCCTTAAGGACAGCGTGTCCCAGATTTCCATGACCCTGTGTCTGAAAATGTCCTTCCCGATTTTGTTCATGAATGGTCTAGCTCAAATTTTACAATGGTTTAGATGTGAACGAACATAGGATTTGGGAGCAGAATAGGTCATTCAGCCCCCCTCGAACCTATCCCACCAATCAATGAGATCAAGGCTGATCTGATTACTCTACCTCCTCACCTATCCTCCGATAACCTTTCACCCAACTCGCTGATCATCAATCTATTTCTATCTCAAAAAATATTGAAAGACCTGGAGAACCAATGGCCAAATGGTATTATTGTTAGACTATTAATCCAATAACTCAACTACTGCTCTGGGACCCGGGTTCAAATCCTCCACAGCAGCTGGTGGAATGATCCTAGAAATCCTACAGTGTATAAGCAGGCCATTCTAGATATTAAAACCATCAACAGATGCAGGGATTTTATAACAAAGGGGTGAAGTTGGAGATTGGACACAATCTCATTGGGTAGCAGTGCAGTTCTAAGGGCCGAATGGCCTCCTCAAGCTCCTATTTTGTTTGTTCTTATCAATAATCAGACTGAAGTGATTGAGTGGAGTTGCTGCACTCAAGTAAAACTGACCTTAAATCAGGTGAGGATGACATTTTGTGCTAATTATTAATGCAGTAGCATTGAGGGCCCTCATGTGGTGCAGTGGTGGTATCCATACCTCTGGTCTGGGAGGCCCAGGTTCATGTCCCACTTGCTCCAGAGGTGTCTGAATAGGTGGATTAGAAAAATAGGTTAATTTAAAAAAAAAAGTTTATGCAGAAGCAAACCTCATTGATTTAGCCTTTTATTAATCTCCTCACAGCAAGCAGGGATGGGTAGAGAGAGAAATAGGAACAGTGTAGTGCCTGGCAACATTTGGGATTCCTGTTTTCAGCAGAAGGCCGTTCAGCCCCCCATCCTCCCCCCCCCCCCGCCGCCAGCCTCGCTTCAGCTTGCAGTTAGAAGGCGGTTGCTGTGAAGCCCCATTGAGCTGCCATGGTGTTGTAACCTCAAGGCTTCGCCTTAACAAGAGCTTATTGAGCGGGGACGGCCCACATCCCTCAGCTTGCTGACCTGTCGGTTTCTCCACAGCACCAGAGAGCTCACCATGACTCGGCAGCCCTGAACTACACCTTCTACCAGGTGATCACAGCCGGACCTGATGCACCAAGGGAAGTCCGTGTCCTCCAGAACCGTTGCTTGCTGCCTGGCTGGTATGCCACCCACATCGAACGGTGGCTAACTTTTTACCAACCTTCTCAGGTATGACCCGCTTCCGTTGTCATCTGAGCGTGTCCTCTTGTGTCAGACGCCAGCAGATTCAAAGCATTGCTACCCTCCCTACCAGCTCCAGAGCCTGGAACAAAATTCAGGTCCAAACCCCAATGCAATCCTGAGGGCATGCTGCATTGCTGGGGCTGCCATCTTTCAGATGAGGTACCCTCTCCAATGGTGCCATCTCATTGGCATCATTCAAGAAAGAGCAATGAACATTTATCCCAAGAGGAAAAGAACACAAGGAAATCGGAAACAAAAACAGAATTGGCAGAAAAACTCAACAGGACAAGCAGCATCTTAGGAGAGAGAAACTGAGTTAATGTTTCGGGTTAACAAGGTGTAGAACTAGATGAACACGGCAGGTCAAGCAGCATCAGAAGAGCAGGAAAGCTGACATTTCGGGTCTGGACCCTTCTTCAGAAAAATGTTTCAGGAATTGTTCTGAAGAAGGGTCACTGGACTCAAAGCATTAACTCTGTTTCTCTCTCCACAGGTGCCGCCAGGCCTGCTGAGTTTCTTCGACATTCTGTTTTAGATTCATCCCTAATATGCTGGCTGGCATCGTATTGCCATAGTCTTACCAGGCCATAAGGCTGTTCTCTCTGGTGGTGGTTTAACCTGAGGGGCCACCACACCTCAGACGAGGGGAAGAGATTGAGAAGGAGAAACCTTCATAATCACCTCAGCCATTGATGGGGATCGAAGCCAGGCTGTTGGCATCACGCTGCTTTGTAAAGCAACCATCAAGCCAACTGAGCTAAATGCACACATTTAGCACGAGACTTACTGGTAGCACAGTAAGTCTTTAAGACAGTCCTGATGGAGTGATGTGCAGGCTGGGCGGATTGGCCATACTAAGTTGCCTGTAGTGTTCAGGGATGTGTAGATGAGGTGGGTTTTAGGGGAATGAGTCTAGGTGGGATGCTCCAAGGATTGGTGTGGACTTGTTGGGCTGAAGGGCCTGTTTCCACACTGTAGGGATTCTAAGATGCCCTTAGAATCTTCTCCAGTAACTTACCTACCACATATGTTAAGCTGACTGGTCTATAATTCCCAGGCTTTTCTTTGTAGCCCTTCTTGAATAAGAGCACATTTGCTACCCTTCAGTCTTCAACCAGTGACTAAAGTGATACAAACAGTGATTGAAGTTTATATATCGATAACGGACTGTAAGATCGAATTGAGAATTGCGCTGACTGGGAGATTGGAAAGAGCAATGTCTTTTTTTTTCTTACGGGAGTTTTGCTGGAGAAGGAAGAGACAACAAAGAAGTGGGACATGGAGCTGTTGGACTGAATGGCATGCTTCTGTTGTGTAAAATCAGTGTAATTTCATAAATATTCATGGGGCTTCCTCCTGAGGCTATTTAAAAGCTATCTTCTTCCTTGCAGTTTCTTGTTGTCAATGGCCTACAGTTACGGAACAACCCTGTGGCTGTCATGGAAACCGTACAGAAATTCCTTGGTGTTACCCCTCACTTCAACTACACTCGAGCTCTGATGTATGTATTTCCTTTATTATATGAATATTTATAAAAGTAACTTATGGTGGTCCTGTTTTATCGTTTATCCCTCTTGGATGACAATATCAGAATCGTGTTGGGTTGGTTCAGTAGGCAGGCTCTCCCCCGCCCCCCCCCCCCCGGCCTCACCCAGGAGTCAAAAGGTTCACACTCAGTCCCTGTGTCTTGAGCTCATAATCCTGGCTGACACTGCAGTGCCGATACCAAGGGAGTGCTGCACTGTCAGAGGGACTGTCTTTTTGACATGATATTGACCCGATATTGACCCAGAGTCTGTCTGTCCCCTTCAAGTGTGTGCAAAGATGCTGTACGGAAGAAGTGGAGGGAATTTCTCCCCCGTTTCCTGTTCAGTGAGCCTCCCTGAACCAACACCACTGAAACAGATTCTCTGCTTATTATCTCATTGCTATTTGCGAATAGCTTAGAGACTTCGAGATTGCAGAAAGTGCTGTACAAATGGTAGTCAATGATTTGTAACTTAGTGATGTGTTGAGATAGGTTTAGACCTTCCAGAATATGTTTAATTTTGGACATCACACCTTAAAAAGGTGATATTGGCTTTGGAGGGGCTGCAGAATGGATCGTGTGACAAGAAACTGGTGAGGGTGGGTAGCAGAAAATAGGATTGTTCTCCCCATTATCAAAAGATGAAAGGACTATCTAATTGAGGTGTTCAAGATGATTAAGAATTTGATACAGTAGAGACTGATTGATGAGGGTGGGTAGCAGAAAATGGGATTGTTTTCATTATCACAGGGGATGAAGGGGATATCTAATTGAGGTGTTTAAGATGGTTAAGATTTGATACAATAGATAGAGACTTTGCTGGCATGAGTGCACGACAAGGAGCGGAACTTAAAAATTGGAGCTGGGCTGTTCAGGAGTGATGGCTGGATGCATTTCTTTACACATAATAGAAGGAATGAGAAAGTGGTTGAGGTTCTGTTGTGAAGTTGGTAGTGACAACAGATTAAATTTAAAAACTGAGACAGATAGATCACTCCTGAATTGATTGATTAGGGTGCTTCGGTGCTCTGCATTATAAGTAAGAAGGGATCATGACAGCCCTTAACACCAATTTTTGGTACCAGGAAGCGCTAGCAGACGTAGAGTTAATGGAATTCAGAGAAGGATGACTCTCTGCTGGTTGGAGTCAAACCTCACGTATAGGAAGATGGTCATGGTTGTTGGAGGTCATTCATTTCTGCTCCAGGACCCCTCTGCAGGAGTTCCCCTGGGTAGTGTCCTTAGCCCAACCATCTTCAACTACATCATTAATGACCTTCCCTCCATCATAAGGTCAGAAGTGAGGATGTTTGCCATGTCCAAATGCAACAAGATCTGGGCAATATCCAGGCTTGGGCTGACAAGGAACAAGTAACATTCGCACCACACAAATGGCAGGCTATGACCATCTCCTCCTTGTTTCATTACCCACGCAATATCACTATCTATGGGTCTATGATCTATTGTTCAAAAACTGTACTGGACTTGTAACTCATCTCCTGACTCTGCAAAACTTGTCCACTGTCTACCAGGCACAAGTCAGGAGTGTGATGGAATACCCCCCACTTGCCTGGATGGGTGCAGCTCCAAAAACACTCAAGAAGCTTGACACCCTCCAGGACAAAGCAGCTGCTTGATTGACACCCCATCCACAACCATTCACTCCCTCCACCACCGATGCTCAATGGCAGCAGTGTGTACGATCTACAAGATTCACTGCCGAAATTCACCAAGGCATCTTGAATAACACCTTCCAAACCCACATGCTTCCACCTAGAAGGGCAAGGGCAGCAAACAGCTGGGTACACTATTCACAAGATCCCCTCCAAGCCACTCACCATCCTGACTTGGAAATATATTGTCATTCCTTCGCAGTCGCTGGGTCAGAATCTTGAAATTCTCTCCCTAATGGCACTGTGGTTTTACCTACAGCACACGGGACTGCAGTGCTTCAAGAAGGCAACTCTGCAACACGTTCTCAAGGGCAACTAGGGATGGAGCAATAAACGTTGGCTCAGCCAGCACTAACTACATTCAATGGATGAAGTCTTTTTTTTAGAAAAAGGGATGGCTCATGAAGCTTGGGATTGTGTAAAGCACTTCACATTCATAGTAGAGTCTTTTCCAAGTTTCCATCACCATGGATTTGTGAAACGTGCGGTGACTTAAGATGTGAAATGTCGCCTCGAAGTGCGAACTCATCCCGTCCAAATTCTGCTCCGTCCAGTCTCTTTCGAGTGAAGCTAAATTCATCTTTATTTCATGTAAAGGCCAATAAGACTGAGGGGCAGGGCGGTGGTTACTGTGATGTGAAATTGTAATGGAAGGGGAACTGTGTAAGTGTCTTCTTGAATAGTCATCCCATTAGATCATAGTCTTCTGGTGTGCTTAGGGATAATGACCCATGCCCGATTCCATTTCAGGTACGATGACAACAAGAATTTCTGGTGCCAGATGGTGGAAGGTGGCAAATCAAAATGTTTGGGCAAAAGTAAAGGAAGAAAATATCCAGAGATGGATTCATCGGTGAGTTTGTACGACCTCACACTGACAATCAACTGTTCCCATCTGTACCTCTAGCAGTGACCTTAAACCTCTGGGTCTACCTTTGTCTGTTATCTGGATTTTTTTTTCACGAGCGTGGCTTTTGTGACTGCAGTTGTCGTCCGTTCCCTCATTGCTCTCGAGTGGCTCGTTTCTGCCCTTTGAGGGCAGTTAAGAGTCAGCCATGTTGCTATGGGTCTGGAGTCACATAGGCCACTTATGGTGGGTGGACAGCAGATTCCCCTCCCTGAAGAAGATGATTAGTGAAAACAGTGGACTTTTCACTAATCAACAGTCACTTTCTGATTCCAGATTTTATTGAATTCAAGTTTTACCATCTGCCAAGGTGGGATTTGAATCCACGTTAAAATACTAGATACCTGCAACAGGCACACATTCAAAGAATGCTGGAGAAACTCAGCAGGTCTGGCAGGGAGAGGAAACAGAGTCAACATTCTCGAGTCTGGTGTGAACTCAAAACTGCTGCCAGACCTCCTGAGTTTTGTCTGTCTTTGTTGCGCAAAATATCAGTCCGGGGGAGGGGGGGTGGTCTGGTTTTCTGAGCACGTTACTGATCTCAGTTTTGGATAAGGAGACAGTGAGGAATGGGAATCAAGTCCCACTCCACAGGTTGTGGCTCAGAACAAGTAAGGACAGCAGATTACCTTCGAAAAGGACTTCTGTAAAACAGATGAATTTATTTTTTCATAACAACAATTAATCATTGCGTGGTCACCACCAACAACCACTTTGAATTCCAGATTTACTAACTAAATTTAAAATCTGCTAGGTACTGTGGTGGGATTTGAACCCCTGGCCACCAGTCAGTGACAGCACCTCCCTGTTTAAGATCAGTTTTCCTTAAGCCCCTTCCTCAATGCTTGATTTCACCTTACTGAACACCTTGCAATGGTTTACCACTGCTAAGTATTCATTAGCAACTTGTTGTGTAACAGTGAACAGATGTTTAAAAGTTAAGCCTGTACTTTTAGTTTACGAATGAGACATTACATGTATTGATGCAGAATACATATCTTGCAGTAACCTTGAGATGGATAGTTCCTTGGGAAACCAATGTGCACTTTGCAGCGAGAAAGAGCAGGAAAATGTGTGATTTCAGTTTTGCTTTAGGGCCGTGTGAAGTTTCATTTACTCCCAGCCAAAGCGAAGACCTCAAACTAATGCTGGGCTTCTGTTTTATTCCCTAGTCACGGACATTCCTGACCAATTACTACAGGGAGCATAACATCGAACTATCGAAACAGCTAAACAAACTGGGACAGGCACTGCCTAGTTGGCTGAGGGAGGAGCTGCAACATACCAGCTGGAGCTGAATGGTGCAGGTTGTGGTCAACTGATGGCCACCATTCTTTGGACACTTCCATGCCCTCTGACCTCTCTCCCCATTTCACCGACTCCCAGCTCAAGTGATGCCGGCTGAGTGCTCGAGGAGGCGATGGAATTCGATAGGTTCCTGAGGACACCTTTGCAAAGGCTTGATGTTTCAACTTCATGAAGGCTCCTCTCGTGTGGGCCACTTCCAGGCTTTGCAATGAACCAGGACCAATCTGGTGAGCAGTGGAACCCACATTCATGACAGCTTCCCCCCCCCCCCTGCCCCAAGTCCTTGTAGCGTCGAAGTGTGTCTGCTAGTGTCAAACCTTGGAATGATCGTTACATCAACTGCTTTTACAACAGTAGTATCCTGTTCACCAAACACTGACATTAGTTTATACCCCACACCATGTCTTAACAACACTGCTGTACCACTAAGTACTAAATATGTACATATTAGGCCCAAGCCAGTAATTCACAGCTAACTGGGCATACGGATCACAACGGCACAGGACCAGTTACTCATAATATCCCACTTTGAACAGTCACTAAAGGCCAACGTTTGGAAAATGACATTTTCAAAAACGCGCAACTTTAGTTTCTAAACAAAAACATCAGTGTTGGTGTGAAAACTTTCCAATCGTGGACTATTAAACGTTCCCTTCCCCACTGCCGCCCTCACCCCACACACAGCTTTCAAAACATCCTAAGGTGAGGAATCCATCGTCTCCTGGAGGAGGAAGTGGAGCGGACCTCCTCAGCGCAGTACGCCTCACCTATTGTGTCATTCACATTGAATGATGTTATTGGAGAATTTTACTCTCAAGAGGTTGAACATATTTTCTGAGATGCAACATCCAGTGGATTGAGTTTTTTTTGGTGTAAATTTTGTGGTTGATGTGATGTACTTTGCAAGGCCTTAAAACTCTCTCCACGACAGCTGGGTGGACTATACCTTTCATGATGTACAAAGACAATCCAGCTTACAAAAGTCAGGTGCCTGGAAATCCTCGCTCAACTGTGAAATAAACCCAAAAGAAATAGCAAAAACTTGGCAAGTTAAAAATTGACCTCCCTCAATGTGTTGTTAACTTCAATCTAAGCATCTCCATTCCAAAGCCAAGCATTTAATATAGGGCCTTTCAGAGCAGAGTACTGCGTTTTTTTTGTGTGTACTTTAATCAAAAATAATTGTGTATGTATTCAACACAACACAGAAATGATTGGATAATAAAGTTTCTTTTTGTTGTCAACAAAACTACTTACACAAAACATTCATGCAAGTTTCCTAGCACAGACAGTTTCAATAATACCTGTCTGGCCTTTGTAGGGGAACAAGGGGGGATGTGGACCAAATATAACAGATTTGTAAAATATCCAACATTACACGAGGAAGACAGAAAACACACAAGCTGTTCTGTAACACTGAAAAATGTGTCAAAGCTCTTGAACTATCCCAGTGCCACTGGAATCTGAATATATAATTCTTTTAAACAATTGAAAATTTTCTTTTAAGTATGAAAAAACATTAATCTGGAAGAAACAAAGGCAAAAATAAAGGAGAAAAGTTCAGATAAATAAAAACCACACAGTCTGTTCAGGTTGGCTGCAGTAGCTCACACACTCCAGTGGAAATTGCTGGAGAACTGTACTGTCCATCTTGAGCTCGAAGCCTTTTTACCCAGTCACACTGTAGTGGACAACAAACATTTCCTTATAAACACAGAATTAAAGACATGTACATGAATAGTAATTACTTCATACAAAATTATTTTTTTCAGGGGTTGGGGGAGTGGGTAGTGGAAGGGCTGCAGATCGAAGGAAGAAGTTGCCTGTGAAATTCTGGCAATAATTCACAAGACCAACAGAAACAAAAATAAAGTAATGAACCTACCATTGACTTCCTGACACCTGAAACCTTAGTCTAAAGGAGGAATGTAGCAGTGTGTACAGGAACAGTGGTTTTTAAAAAGAGGAGCGGTGCAATATTAACCCTAAATCTGCACAAACCCAACAGGCATCAAGGGGAGAAGGTTGCCATTTCCAATGAGATTCGCTGCCACAAGTCCTTAGTTTGACCCTTCGCTCTTTTTAAATTCTGAAGGATTTCATTGAACTGCATCATTCCGACTGGCGTTAAGCAGAAGGCGCTGCGTGCGCTGCGAATGATGTTCACAAAGTCATCGTAGTCTGCTGGAGCTATGTGGTACAACCTGTACTGGATACACTGTGGGGAGAGAGAGAGAGAGGGGGGGGTTTTTCATCAGTTCACAGGCAAACACAACATACAAGTAGCCAACGGTGTGGAAAGCTGGCCGTGGAGGTACCATACTCTAACAGTGCAGGGGACAGCCAGCAAGCTTTGAAATGGCTCGCCACTAAGTCCCCATCCTTCTCCCAGAACCCTGCAACTCTTTGCTTTCCAAGAGGTTATTTGAAATGTTAATATTGAATCCATCTTCTATCAGCCTTCATGTTCTAGATGGCAACACAATACGTCAAACTATTTCAGGGCAATTTGAGCGACAGGTCAAGGGCTAATCGCTACTTTAGAAATCTGCCAATATCTGCCTTGTACGTACTCAATGATTGAGCCTCCCCAGGCTCCAAGAAGGTGATAGAAAATTCCAAATATTAACCACCCTCACCTCAGTTCTAAATGGCCCACCCCTCATTAGGTTAGTGGTGCCCAATTCTGAAGCCCCTGCCGTTCCCTGTTTCCCAACCTCTCAATCTCAGGGAAGCATTCTTCCCGCATATACCCTGGGAGTCACTATTTCAAGGCTGTCAGCAGGCAAGCTAGGAACGAGATGAGGACAAAGGTCTTTACTCAGGCATTGGCTAAGATTTGAAATGCACTACCTGGGAAGAGTGGTAGAGGTGGTTTCCATGGGAGGTTTCAAAAAGAGAGCTGGACACTTTGAACGGGATGAAGTTAGAGGCTGAGATGGGACTGGAGAGTGGGACTAGCTGGGTCGCTCTTTTGGGAGCTGGTACAGGCACGATAGGTCGAATGGCCTCCTACTGCTCTGTAAAATTCAACAATTCTATGATCCACAAAATTAAATGGCGCTGAGACAGATTTCCTTTCTTTCTCTCAAGGTTCAAGACATATCTGTGATTCTGAGTGGGCAACTTGGTCTTTTCAGGCTGTTTTACTATTCAATAAGATCTTGGCTAATCCGATTTTAACCTCAACTCTACTGATCCCCTGACCCCCTGACAATCTTTCATTCCCTGAGACATGAAGAATCGATCTCCATCTGCCTTAAAACTATTTCAAGATTCTGCAACCATTACCGTTTAAGGAAGTTCACAACCCTCAAAAAAAAAGTGTCCTCTTCTTGAGTCTTTAATAGACGTCCCAGTATTGGTAAACTCTGACACCCCCACCCCCTCCCCAGTTCTAGATTCTCCCACGAGAGAAAACATCCTTTCAACATTCACCCAATCAAATCCCCTCCAAGGATCTTCTGTTTGGTTTAAATCCCCTCTGACTCTTTAATACACCAGAGGATATGCACCTAACCCATCTAAGATTTTCCTCATAAGGCACTCTGTTCGTTCCAAGGTCTCAGTAAACCTTCTCTGAACTGTATCCAGCACATGAACAGCCTTCATTTTGTATGTTTTAATTTCTGTCCCTGATCCCTCACAGGCTTTTCTGTAAAACACAGTCAGCTTACACATGATCTCTAAGACCCTTGTGACGCTGCAGCAGTGTCCAGATCCCTGGACCAGAAGCCCGGTTTCAAGTCCCAGCTGCCTCAGAGTTTGGTTTAACATGTCCAGACAAGTTCATTAAAAATCTCGGACGACTCCTTGTTAACTAAGAGGAGTGGAATTAAATTAAACAGTCTTTTTAAACAATAAAAATATTTGTTAAAAGAATTTAAAATAAGAGTAAATCATGTGGTATCTGTAGCTTGAGACGTACATATAAGAAATCAAAATTAGGCCACTCAGCCCTTCTAAGCCTGCTCCCCATTGAGTACAATGTTGGCTGATCTATCACAGACAAACTCAGTGCGTTGTTGCAATGCGAGGAGCAGACAGGGTGAAACATTTGTAAAACACCTTGTTCACATTACGCACGACAAGTAGAGTGGAGCTGCGATAGATCAGCCAACATGGTACTCAACGGGGAGCAGCCTTAGAAGGACTGAGTGGCCCAATTTTGATATTTTATATGTACGTCTAATGCTCAATTTTCTCATGGTTTGCTCAATTTTCCTCATAAACACAAAGTACCTGAAATATAATCAGAATGTGTTCGCCAGTTGCAGCAACAGAATTAGTCAAAGCCCGTTTAAATAGCGTGGGATTTTAGAGGCATTTTGGACAGCATGTTCTTTAAAGTTGGGTGAGAGAGAGAGTAGCAGTAGCTTTATACATAAACACAGCTTCAAATTCTCTGCAATCTCAGCTATTTGAAGACGATTACATTATCTGCCTATTTTTAGCCATTCTATCTTTGCTGATACACAAGACCCAAAGCTCTCAATTACCACTTGTAACATTTTGCCCAGTGCTTTGTTGCAAAGACCCTAACTGTTTAAAGAACTGCTGATTGGTCAAGCAATGTCACAGAGTTTCCAATACCTCCCCAATATGTTTTTAAGACTGCATGCTCATGACCACCTACTATGTACAAACTCCCTCACTGTCACTTTCTGTCAGACTGCCACGTCAGCCTTTTTTTATTCTCAATGACTGCTTCCAAGTTTATAATAGCAGGGGAGTCCGTACGTGCAACAGCAAGAGAGCGAGCCTGCGAGGAAGTGTGTACAAGTGAGTGTGAGTGAATGTGCAAGTGAGCGTGTGAGAGAGAGAGAGAGAGTCAGTGTGAGCGGGATAGTGAGTCAGTGTGAGCGTGAGAGAGAGAGAGAGTGCTTGTCAGTGTGAGTGAGTGTGTGTGTACCAGTGAGAGGAAGTGACAGTATGAATGTGTGAGAGAGTGAGCGTGTGTGTGAGAGTGAGAGAGGTGTGTGCGAGGTGTGTGCGCGCGCGCATGTGTGTGTGTGAACGTGAGAGTGTGTGCAGAGGGATCTATCATTAAACACTTTTAGACATCCAGCATGCGACTGGCAAAACTGGCACAGAGAAACAGTCAACACTCAATCAGCTCCCAATCAACTTCAACATCTTTGCAAGGTATGTACTAAGAACAGGTGAAGGCCATTTGGCCCATCCAGTCTGCTCCACCCTTGACCACCCTCCCTCCCTCCCCGATCCTCTATCCAGATTTGGGTGCATTTAATGACTCAGCTTCCACTGCTGTCTGAGGAGGAGAGGTTCAAAGACCTTCAGAGAGAGAGAGAGAAAGGAGGACTCCTCCTCACCTTCATCTTGAAAGGGCAATGCCTTATTTTGAAATGCTGCTCCCTCGTTCCAGATTCCTCCACATCCATCAATGTCACGCCCCCTCAGATTCTGATATGTTTCAATAAGGTCACCTGTCATTCTCCCAAACTCCAATCAATTTTGGCCCTTTCCTCAGAAGACAACTTCATTCCAACAATCTAAGCATAGGCCCTTTAAGGAAGGAGGCCAAAGGTGCATACTGTACTCAAGATATGGTCTCACCAATGCCCTGCAGAGTTCCTTACTTCTACACCCAATCCACCTTACCATAAATAAATAATTATAGTTCTAAGTATTAAATAAAAATTGACAATTTAAAGTAGCAATTTCACCTTGGCTCAAAGAAACATAGCGCTACTTTTATCTATTTGTTTTATGATGTTACGGGATGTCAGCGTTTGTTCCCAGCTCACTAATTGTCTTTGAGACCAATTTTCTTGAATTGCTCTGGCCCATACCACAACGCCGTTAAGGGAACAAGTGCCAGGATTTCGATGCAGGAATTTCCAAGTCAGGATGGTGAGTGGCTTGGAGGGGAATTTGAAGAGGGTGGTGTTCCTATGTAGCTGCTGCCCTCGTCCTTCTGGATGGCGGCGGTTGTGGGTTTGGAAGGTGCAGTCTGAGGAAGCCTTGGTGAATTTCTGCACTGTGCCTTGCAGATGGTACACACTGCTGCGACTGAGCGTGGTGGTGGGGATGGTTTGCGGATGGTGGTAATCCAGCAGGCTGCTTTGTAGAGAGCACAGTCCAGAAGCTGCACCAAGCCTATGTAAAAGTGGGAACAGTTTGGCAAGTAAAATATACACTTTGGGGTGAAGAGGCGAGTTTGAGTTTTACCTGCATATATGCTTGCTGGCATCTCTGAACAAGCTGGTGGAATGCTGGCGTTCGAAGATGAGCATGTACATGAGCAGGATTAAGGCGTTGTAGAGCCTCCATAATGATTTCCTGGAGAACAAATGGACTCAGCACTCCTTTGGCCGCACCCATGCAGAATTGATAGACATAATTCACACCTGGCGACATGAGGGACAGAAGAACATGCGTCTCAGCACTCAGCCAACATGACTAACAGCATCTCGATAACGTCCTGCAGCACATTACTGACTCCTCACCTTCCCAATACATCTTGGCACAAAGCGTTCTGGGGTGAAACCACTCTGTGAGATTTATCAAAACGTACTTTTGAAACATCAGGGGAGTTGGCGTGAAAGGGGAAATTGAGGCCTCAGGCAGACGCACCGTGATCTTAGAAACTGTTGGAGCAGGCTTGAGGGTTGAATGGCCCTCTGAGGTTTCTTACATTTCAGAAATGACCTCTCATTCTCCTGAAATGTGGAAATACAGGCCCAGTTTTCCCACTCCTCATTGGAGGAACGTGCCATCCCGGGGATCAGTCTGGTAAACCTTTGTTGCACTCTCTCCAGGGCAAGGATATCATCCCTTGGGTAAGGAAATCTGAACAGTTGACAATAATCCCATCTGTAGTGCCACCAGAACCATACATTTGTCTTCAAATTCTCTTAAAATTCAACACAAATGTCAGAATGGTCACACACGTGTTTATATAACCACAACGTCATAGGCAAATACAAAATTGTGTAATTTATTGTTAAATTATTACAATGCTATTGCATTTGCTGTCAACACTGGATTAACCCAATTGTGGCCATGGAAAATAGTTACAATTTTTTTTACATAAAGTGAGACAGTTGGATTCATTTTGCACTACTCATGCAAGGTGTGTTCTGGTCCTCAGCATATGTCAAGTGTTGGCATCTCCATGCAGAACTGCATGGAGTGCTGCTTTCGTCTTTCAGGAGAGGCATCAAATATCCAAGATGCTGGTAAAGAGCCGAGATATCCATCCTCTTATATCCATAGGAAGGTTTTCTTTTCTCTACATATTACGAGAAAGGTCTTTGTATACCCTCAGCCAATATTCTACCCCAGCATCAGCAAAACAGCTGCACTGACCACTTCTGTCATAATGGGGTTTATGCTTTTGAAGTACAAACCACTGCATTCGTAAATCTCACATATGTTCCACGTTACAGCCTGTCCAATTCCCCCTTCTTACCTAGTCTCGTTGCTAATCCAAGAAGCCATTTCACATCTTCAGTGTACGGTGGGCTCCTGGAGAAGTAATTGTTCGGGTGGTCATTATGAGCTCTTCTACCAAGCATTTCCAAAGCTAGCATTCCTGCACAGACCAAACACAGCCTCAAAATCAGCTGTTAAAACAAAGAAAAACTTTTCGCTTTGCATTTGGGAAAAAGAAACTGCATCTATGCAAAAAGCACAAACTTTATTTTTTTTAAAAAAAGGCAATTCATTCACAGCAAAAGTAAGAGAATTGGAATTGTAAAAACCGAAAGAAAAGCGGATGCTGTAAATCAGAAACAAAAGCAGAAGTTGCTGGAAAAGCTCAGCAGGTCTGGCAGCGTCTGTGGAGAGAAAACAGAGTTAGCGTTTCAGGTCCAGTGACTCTTCCTCAGAACTGGAACTGTATTAGTCTTGGCACAGTCACTAGAAGTTCCAAAGGGAGTTTCAGAACATTAAGTGCTTTGAATTGTAGCCACCGATAAATGTAGGAAACACAGGCAGCCAATGTGTGCACAGCAAGCTCCCATGAAGAGCAATGGCCAGGCATTCTGCTGATTGTAAAACTGCTCATCCCACATGGTTGGGGATGGTCTAATTATAAAATATATTTAAGGCTAGACATGGATTTTTGGGGTCTCAGGGAATCAGGGGTACAGCAGGCAGGGAGGAAAGAGGAATTGAAGATCAAGCTCATATTATAGAGCAGAGGAGACTCAACAGCTGCATGCTCCATTCCTGTCTGGCTTTGTGTGCTCAGGGGATAAACATGGGTTTGGGGGCATGGTCAGAAAAAGGTTGCCGTATAGAAGAAGCCATTCTGCCCATCCCTGCCTTTGCTAGCTCTCTGCAATGGCAACTCGGCTGTTCCTACTCCCCAGCCCTTTCGCCTGTAAATTCTAACTCCAGAGGTTCTAAGGCAAATCTTGAAGCCCCAGTTAAGTCTGCCCCAGCACATAACCAGGCAGTGCATTCCAGATTTGACCACTTCTGCAATAATAAAGATTTCTCAAGTCACTGACAATTCTTTCAGCGCTTCGTACATCTAGTGGAACTTGACCCTTCCATCAATGGGAACAGTTTTGTTGCACTGTTCTGTCCAGAGCCTTTACGATATTGAGCACCTCTGTCAAATCTCAGTTCAACCTTCTCCTCTCTAAAAGATAACAACTCCAGCGAATGGAATATACTTTTCACCATCACATCCTTTGCAAAATAGCAAAAGTAAGTCAATCAGCTCAAACAACAAATGGAAGCAGTTACAGCCGAGTGATATTATCGCTGGGCTGTTAATTCAGAGACTGATGTTCTGGGGATCTGGGTTTGAATCCTACCATGGCAGAAAGAGTTCAATAAAAACCTGGAATTTAGAATCTAATGATGGCCATGAATCCATTGTCGATTGTCGGGAAAAACCATCAGGCTCACCAATGTCCTTCAGGGAAGAAAACGGCCATCCTCACCTGGTCTGGCCTACATGTGACTCCAGGCCCACAGCAATGTGGTTGACTCTTAAACTGCCCCCGGGCAATTAGGGATGGGTAATAAATGCTGCCTGGCCAGTGATGCCCTCATCCCGTGAATCAATTAAAGAAAAGCTCCCTGTCCTTTTTAATTTTTCCAATTTCTTCCGTCTCTAACACCCTTCTTTAGCCAGCTTCGGATAGCTTTTGTAGTTTGCTGACATTTTTCCCCATACCATAGCCTTTCCTTTCAGGAGTTAAGGAGCACTTACTGCAGTTATGCAAGGGCTTGGTGTCTTTGTTCAAGGAAGGATGGACTGGCCTGAGCTGGAACGCAACAGAGTTCACCAAAACAAAACCCCCAGGTAGGAGAGCTGTCCATCGCGAAGGGATGTGGAGTACTGTCATGCCCCTCCAACATCGCTAACAATGGACTAATCAGGCATCACTGCCTGCTGCTGTGTTTCTGAGATTACTACAGCGGTAACACTTCAGCGACTGTAAAACGCTTGTGAGAAGTCCAGAGGCTGAGGAGGGCTTTCCAGAGATGGCCGACCTTGAGAAGGTACGGCCACGCACTCACCAACTCTATAAGCGGAATGCAGGTAGTGCAGTCCCTGAGGACTGACCGGCTGAGAGTGCTGTTCGTCTTCCGTGGGGAACGTTGGGGCGACTATCGAGGGGCCTTGTGATGTTAACGTCGGCATTGATGCTCCTTGAACAGCCTGGAAAGCAGTCCCAGCCTGCACACTGGCCACTGGAAAGGGAGAAGGAGGCAATGTCAACCATGACAGTCAACACACAACCAGGTAGAACACTAAAACGGCATTCAAACTTCAGCTAAATACAATTCGACAGACACTCTTATCAGTTTGGACATTCATAAAGATTGCCAAAGCATTTTGCATCCAAATGACTGGCTATTAGAAGGCCAGGTAGAACCTTGAATGTTGTAATATATTGTACTCTCTCTAAGTGGTTGTCACCAATTCTCAGCTCTAAGGGATGTGCAGTAGAGTTTGTCACTTTGGTCAACTGCATCAAAATGCACCAGGTTACCTTGGCTTCAAATTTCCACTGGAGTTTGTTTGCAAAAACAAAAGGCAATATAGCCATTTGGTGGAGTATTACTGAGAAAAAGTACACATTTTGTTGAAACTTTTCACCGCACACTCATCAGGGCATTTCTCAAGGATACCAGTTCAATGGGCAAAGCAACATTTATACTGCATTGAGAAGAGTACCAATTGGTGGTCAAGTGGATTCTCATCAGTACAGGTGTTACCATAGAGGAAGCACCTGTTAATGATGATTGACAGTCAACTATCATGGGTTTTGTTTAAATTTTAAACCAGAAAGATTGACTCTGATTGGACAGGGAATGGCAATATCGTCAACACATGGGGCATTGCAACTGGCTGTTTTTCCCAATCAAAAGGTCTTTGCACTTAGAGGGGTAATCTGCTGTAATTTTATTAATACAGCAGAAAGTGGGTTTTGCACCAAAATAAAGCATTTTTAGCAAGGATATCGGCCCCCATACTATACAGACAGAAAACAATGAACAAATTGTGGATGCTGGAATTCAGAAACACAAAGAAAAATTGCTGGAAAAAAAACTCAACAGGGCGGGCAGCATCTGTGGAGAGAGAAACAGTGTGTTTTGGGTCAAGTGACCCTTCTTAAGAATACTCTGAACAAGCATAATTGAACCTGAAAGGTTAATTCTGCCAGCATCTGTGGAGACGAAGTAGAACTGCTGAGTTTCTCCAGCAATTTCTGTTTGTGTTAGACATGTAAAACACAGAGAAAAGCCGAAGCACATAATAGTTTAGTTAGTAAGTCATTCCTCACTAAAAGTGTGGAAAACATTTTCGCAACATGCCCGTTAATTCCTAACGAAGAAGTATAATTTGATGAGCCCTCCCGTGGGTGAGCTTAGTTGATTACATGACTGGTTTGTGATGCAGAATGACACCAATAACATGGACTCAATTCCCACTTTGGTTCGGGGGACCAATACCTTTTCAACCTCTCCCCTCGCTGAGACGTGGTGACCCTCAGGTTAAACAACTGATAATCATCTCTCTCTCTAATGAGAGAGCAGCCCCATGATTCTCTGGGACAATGACAACTTGACCCTTGACCTGACTGAGCATAAACATGGAAAATCTGTGGCCAGTTTTTTTTCCCCCCCAAGGAGGGGGATAATCTCAGGCAAAGTGAAGATCCCAGAATAGACAAATGTTGAGAGAGGCCACGCGCAAACCTTCCCACTTGTTTTTACAGGTTTGACTGATCCCACCCTCTTCGGGCTGAAGTAATCACGGAATTTGGGAGTTGGGGGACACTTGACTTTTGAATGGGCTCCCCAGACAGTTCCCAATTTTATTTAGAAGGCAGTGATCACCGTATTTATGGCTGGGGCACCCGCATAAGTAACAGCATTGTCAGGAGACAGTGTGGTGTCTTTATTTAACCTAAGGATTAACGACCGTGGCATCTTGAACATGACAGAGCAATGTAGGACAAGAAATTCTCACAGCGAACGCTTCTCCTAATCAGAGAAATCCATGCTACTTTTGAATTCTTGTTAAAATGTATTAAGCTGTGCTGCACAACTGGGGGAAAAAAAAACCCCTGCGATTCTGTGGATCACAGGACCACCTCGAAGAACAAGGGCAGCGGATACATGGGAATACCACAACTGCGAGATCCCCACCAACCCGCTCACCAGCTTGACTCGGAAATATATCACCATTCCTTTAGTGTCGCCAGGCCAAAATCCTAGAACTCCCTCCCTTCAAGCATTATGGGTCTATCTATTGTAGCAGTTCAGGAAAGTATCTCACCATCAGCTTCTGAACGGAAATAAGGGATGGGCAATAAATGCTGGCCCAGCCAGCGATGTCCCATCATTGAATTAAGAAAAAAAACAAACAACGAGGTATCAGTATTCGCAGAGACCTACCCACAGTGCACTTGACTATTAGCCTAGGTTATAGGTCAATGGCAATGCATTACATTCAGGATCAGAGTGGAGCTACCTGTATCCGAGCTATATGTTGGTAGAACCTCTAATTCAGCAATATCTCGATAGTTCACAGCAAGGTGATGAAACAAAATGTGACGCTAAGGAGATCTCGGGGCAGGTGAGCAAAAGTCAGGACAAACAGGTGTTAAATAACCAGTTTAATTTATTATTCTTCAGTGTTAGTCCTAGTGCTTTAGATCAGACCCCACCACAGTTCCCACAGCGTTGTGCTCTGCTGAGAGCAGACGTACCCACAGACTCTGGTTTGATGCCTGGTCTGTCTTCAGAAGATAAGTCTCAGCTGGAGTAGCAGCAGGGAAAGTGCCAACTGAACTCAGTCTGCGTTGGTCAAGGCACTGGTGGTATAAAAATAGCATCCAGCATCCAAGTTCCTGGTGTCATTCAGAGACTCCTGCTGGGCGTACATGGTGGTGTCGTGATTTGAACTGGGTGGATCTTATTGACTAGGATTTCCTTGAATGAGGGTTTTAAGCCTGAGCCAATCAGGGAGCCCTGGCTGACATATTAACAGAGGATTCAGATACTCCCCCCCTTCAGGGATTGACTCCGAGCTGTCTGGCCATTGCCAGTGCACTGTGCATTTGTAAAAAAAGGGTGACCTGGCGACAGTATGCCAGCCTCTGTGCAGTTACTCCAAGTGGGTAAGGGCAAGAGGACTTACTGGAGCCCTCTGCGACTGTGGCTCACCGCCGGTTAACTGGGCAAAGCAACCAGGGAGCGAAAACAGCTAAGAATTAAAAGAAACAAAAAAACATTTTCACCTAATGTGAAAATAAAACATTGCTGGAAATTCAAACTAAAAACAAACAAAACAAAATGCTGGAAATATCCAGTTGGGGAGAGCCAACATTTCAGTAAATGTTTACATTGATGTGGTTCCAATTCTTTTTCCAGTGTCTGATTATTCCTGATAAAAATGTATAATTTCCCACCGACTCATGGACATATCTTGCCCAAAACCATCCCAATCAGAGAAAAAGCATCAGAGATGCCCTAGAATGCAACTGTTTAAACGTGAAGCATCGAGCTCCTGCTGACAGCAAACTGGAGCCGACCTTCACCAGTAGCTTACTATTAAAATTGACAAGGCGCTCAGTTTTACAAACAAGGCCCTTACCTTCTGTCTGGTCTCGAGACCTGCAGAATGAATGAAGACTGAATGCCTCTCCATTCCTGGCTGCTCTGTGCTCGTTCACTAGAGGGAGCACTTGCCATGGGATGAGCAGGAGCTCCATTAGCCACACAGATGTTACTGTGGTACCCCACCATTCATAGAATCATACAGCACAGAAACAGAATCTTTGGTCCAACTAGATCACACTGACTATGTTCCCAAAATAAACTAGTCCCACTTGCCTGCATTTGGCCCACATCTCACCAAACCTTTCCTATTCATGAACTTATCCAAATGTCTTTTAAACATAGTACCTGCATCCTCTGGAAGTTCATTCCACACACAAACCACTTTAAACCATGTTTAAAGAGTTGCCACTCATGTCCTTTCTAAAATTTTCTCCCCTCACCATAAAAATCTACCCCCTAGTTTTGAAACTCCACCCACACGAGGGAAAAAGACCCTTGTCTTTCACCTTATTTATTTCCACAGCAATGGAAGCAGGCCATTCGGCACATTGAGTCCACACCAACCCTCCAAAGAGCATCCCACTCCAACCCAACCCATTACCCTATCCTTGTAACTGTACATTTCCCACGGCTAACGCACCTAACCTCCACATCCCTGGACACTACGGATAATTTAGCAATCCACCCCAACCTGTACATCTTCAGACTGTGGGAGGGAACCCACGCAAGATACTGGCAATTCCACACAGACAGTTGCCCAAGGCTGGAATCGAACCTGGATACCTGGCGCTGTGAGCCAAGCGCGCTGCCCCAGGTTTATAACCCCCTGCAAATTTGATTAAACATGTTTGCACTGCTAATGAACACTCCATCAGTCAAGCTCAGCAGAAATGGAGAAGGTTGTCCGGTTTCACAGAGCTTGGAACAATCACTAAATTTTAAAGCACTTCTTTAGAAAATAAAGAGAATGGCACATCCACGTCGGGTGAAAGATCTCACCTACCTGCTACGGTTGAGGCCAGGGGCAGATTCGGGTCAGACTGGTAAGGGTGCACTGCCATTGGGGCCATAGGAGGTACAGGAACCCCTGCGAAGGTCACTGGTGGAGCTGTCATAGCTGGATGGGTGGTGGTGTAAGGGTACTGAGCTCCAATAAATGCCGGATGCATCCCCTAGACAGATTACAGACCGGTAAATGATTACACATCCCTCTTCCACCGCCCCCACTCATTACTCGCAAGTTTGCAGCTTGACGGGGTCCTCTGCCCAACACCTCCAGTCGCTGCCCCTCCCTTATTGATCAAAGCGGCATGGGATCGACCGACAGGAAGTGGCATGCACAGGTTGGCACTGCTTACTGAAACAGTCGGGCCCTGTTCCGCCCATCGTTCAATCCTTCCCGGACTTTCGCGCCCCCCTCACCATCCCCGACCAATCTACCCAGAATACCACTTAGCCAAAGTTAACTTCCCTGACAATAGTCCCAAACGTTTGGGTTAAATTGGTTTGAAGTGCACTCTCTTCAGCAAACCAGTCCCCCACTCCCTTCCTCCCCGCAGAGCTGTGTAATAATCAAATGACACAAGAAATATCAGGCAAACAGGACTTTATTTTCATTCCACAAAGGTGCTGTCAGTTCAGGGAGAGATGTTGGCCAGGACGCAACCACTGCTTCGTCAAAACGGACCACCTCGTCAGCCTGAAAAAGGCTTCCATTTCATTTCTCCCTTAGTGTTGCATTCAAGGGATCCACCTAGATGTGGTCCAGCAGGCAGAGCACAGCTCAAAACACCTGCCTAGACCCAGAAAACAGTTGTTGACTGTACCAAATTAGCTTCACGTCCTCAATCTGAAGCAAGCTACACCTGGTTTCTGTCTGAGCGTACGCAGGGGAAATGTGGGGACATGTGAAAAGGACACACTAAGGAGGTGGGTTAGTTTGGGCGAGTATTAAATGGGAAGTGTGTCACGGCAAACTCAGAGGATAGACAGAAGATGCTAGGCTGGTATTGAAGGGGCTTGGAGAGAGGCTTTTTTTTTTCCTGGGGGTGATAACTAAGTCAGAAAATGTGGAGATACTTCACGCAGGCATGAGCAACACTTAAAGTGAAATATCACAGATTCTGAAAATCTGAACAAAACACAGAATGCTGAAGAAACTCCAACAGGTCAGGCACGATCTGTGGAAAGAGAAGCAGAGTTAATGTCGAGCTCCCAATAACTCTTTCTCACAAGAGAACAGATCTGAAGAAGTCCACACCAGACTCACAACGCTACCTCTGTTCCGCCATCCACTGATCCTGCTGAACTTCTCGAGCTTTCTGTGTGTTTGTTGTGGGCAACATGGGGAGGCAATGTCTAGGTGGTATTCTCACTAAACTATTCATCTAAAGACCCAGGTAATGTTCTGCGGAAATGGCTTCAAATCCTACCATGGCAGATGGTGAAATTTCAACTCAAGAAATTAAATAATCTAATGACGATTAATAATGGAACAATCTAAATCAATTGTCAACCAAATAAACCAAACTGTTTCACAAGTGTCCTTCAGGGAAGGAAACTGCTGTTTCGCCTACACGTGACTCCAGACCCAAAATGCAGTTGACTCTGCACTGCCCTCTGGGCAATTAGAGATGGGCGACAACCTGCTGGCCCGAGCCATTCACATCCATGAGTGAGTGGGTGGGTGGGTGAGAGTGAATAAAAAACTTTTGTAGCTACATTCACATTCGTGTGTGCAGGAAGTTTAAGGGGCCATTTCACTGCTGGTCGTTCAATACTATTTCAAACAAACACGTCTTGCTGGGGGATTTGGACATTGCATGAGTAAGAGAAACACCACAGCATCTACACAAGCCGCCCCCTCCTGATCCCGGTGACACGCCCGGTACTGTACGGAAGTACCTGAGGATATGCAGCTCCAGCTACAGGGAAGATTGCAGGACGAGGAACGTGCTGTATCGGATGTCCCAGGTAGGCAGCATTACAGACGGACGGGATGTGGGTCTGGATAGTCGTGTATGGGTGGCTCATGACTGGGCTGGTGGGGAAGACCTGTCCGTGAGGGTGCGCGATAGCTGTCCCGGCGATGGTGTGCTGCTGGTACATGGTGGAGCCGACGGTGATGACTGGCACCACGGCAGTGGCAGTCACGGTAGCCGCCACGGTGACCGTGGCCGAGCCCTCGGCGAGGGGAGGGTGCTCTGCAGGTGCCCTGCCCGCCTCGTGGGCCCCACGGGCCGACATCTCCCGCTGCTGCGAGCCGCCTGCTGTTTGCTCATACAGCCAGTACCACTGGTGGGCGACTTCAAACAGCACCTCTGGGTAGACACCACCACCCTTTGCCGCTTCCTCCACCGCCATGCAGGCCTTCTCCAACATTGCGTTATCCTGGAACAGAGAACGGGAAACATAATACACACAGAATCAGGCCATTCGGCCCCCATGGCCATGCAGGCCTTCTCCAACATTGCGTTATCCTGGAACAGAGAACGGGAAAACATAATACACACAGAATCAGGCCATTCGGCCCCCATGGCCATGCAGGCCTTCTCCAACATTGCATCATCCTGGAACAGAGAACGGGAAACATAATACACACAGAATCAGGCCATTCGGCCCCCATGGCCATGCAGGCCTTCTCCAACATTGCGTTATCCTGGAACAGAGAACGGGAAAACATAATACACACAGAATCAGGCCATTCGGCCCCCATGGCCATGCAGGCCTTCTCCAACATTGCGTTATCCTGGAACGGAGAACGGGAAAACATAATACACACAGAATCAGGCCATTCGGCCCCCATGGCCATGCAGGCCTTCTCCAACATTGCGTTATCCTGGAACAGAGAACGGGAAAACATAATACACACAGAATCAGGCCATTCGGCCCCCATGGCCATGCAGGCCTTCTCCAACATTGCGTTATCCTGGAACAGAGAACGGGAAAACATAATACACACAGAATCAGGCCATTCGGCCCCCATGGCCATGCAGGCCTTCTCCAACATTGCGTTATCCTGGAACAGAGAACGGGAAACATAATACACACAGAATCAGGCCATTCGGCCCCCATGGCCATGCAGGCCTTCTCCAACATTGCGTTATCCTGGAACAGAGAACGGGAAAACATAATACACACAGAATCAGGCCATTCGGCCCCCATGGCCATGCAGGCCTTCTCCAACATTGCGTTATCCTGGAACAGAGAACGGGAAAACATAATACACACAGAATCAGGCCATTCGGCCCCCATGGCCATGCAGGCCTTCTCCAACATTGCGTTATCCTGGAACAGAGAACGGGAAAACATAATACACACAGAATCAGGCCATTCGGCCCCCATGGCCATGCAGGCCTTCTCCAACATTGCATCATCCTGGAACAGAGAACGGGAAACATAATACACACAGAATCAGGCCATTCGGCCCCCATGGCCATGCAGGCCTTCTCCAACATTGCGTTATCCTGGAACAGCGAACGGGAAACATAATACACACAGAATCAGGCCATTCGGCCCCCATGGCCATGCAGGCCTTCTCCAACATTGCGTTATCCTGGAAAGGAGATCAGGAAACATAACTAACACGCACGCGCACACACCACACACACACACAACGCCACTCAGTCCAACACAAAACAAGCCCAACACTTTGAAAGACTAAAGAAACTGCCTGCATGGACAGAGACATATAAACAAGACAAAAGCACCTCATGCCCAGCACTCTATTAGGGACATTGCTACTGCCGCAGTGTGACTTCAGGACGTTTGAGTGCAGCGTACCCATGCATTTCAAATTCGAGGGGTCATCTTCCTGAAAACTATAAGGTTGTGGGGGTTTGAACAGGTCAGTGCTTCCCACGGGGGAATCCGGTGGATTCATGGGGGAGTCGAGGGGCAAAGTTTAAAACAAAACCAAAATGCGCGCTGCCATTTCTGATGGAGATGAGAAGGGATTTCTTCGCTCAGAAGATCATTATCTTCGGAATTCACGTTTGCTGGGAGCACAGGGTTATTAAGGGCTGAGTTTAGCCAGTTTTTGATTGACAAGGGGGTCAGAAATTACGGGGAGCACACAAGAAAGTGGAATTAGGGTCACAGTCAGATCATGCAAGACCTTAGTGGATGACAGAACAGGACTGAGGGATTTAATGACATCCTCTTAAACAAATAGAAGTAGACCATTCAGCCCATCCTGTCTGCTCCACCATTTAATAAAAATCGTGGCTGATCTCCATGATTACAAATTCCACCTTCCCATTCCCACCCGATAACCTGCGATTCTCCTGTCTGACAAAAATCTATTCCACATCCGTCTTAAAAACATGCTCCCGTGACAACAATAGCTTACACTGGGCGAGAGACAGCGTCACTACAGCGTGGAGCTGGGGAAGAGGACACTATATATCTATCTCTCAGATATGGCTCAAACATGCAAGGATTTGACAAGCAACCATTGCATTAATTTCCCCCAAATAAATACAGGCCACACTAGCATTGCTGCTTCGTATCGCCATGGACAGAGATTTGATTCCACTCTCGAGCGACTGGTTGTGTGGAGTTTGCACATTCTCCCCATGTCTGTGTGGGTTTCCTCCGGGTGCTCCAGTCTCCTCCCACAGTCCAACAAAGTGCAGGTTAGGGTGCATTGGCCATGCTAGTCTGCCCCACAGCATCCAGGGATGTGCAGGATAGGTGGGTTATCCATGGGAAAATGCAGGGTTACAGGGATAGAGTTGGGGGCAGTCAAGGGGGTGGGGGGAGGGAGATAGTTCTTTTGACGGTCAGTGCAGACTCAATGGGCTGAATGGCCTCTTTCCGCGCTGTAGGGATTCTCTAATTCCAAGACACTGTCTTCAGTGACACCATTTGAGGGGTGGAAATGTTAAACAGGATTCCAGAGAATTCGCAGTTCTTCCGCCACCGCCTCGGGACCATGAGTTACCTGCTTGATGTACAAGAACAGGCAGACTGGTTGTTAGGTCCAACTCCTCATTAAATTGTTAGTACCCACTTGCAAGGTGGCAATTCTTCCAGCCCAAGGTTGCACAGGAGCCTGGAGGAGCCTGTGGCATATCGCTAGGCAGGAGGTTCCAATGGACAACTCATCAAACTGGAAGAAACATGGTCTAACGAAGCAAACCACCACACAACATTCACCGCCACAATCATGGCCACGTTGCATTTGTTAATGAAACTTTAGGCAATTGCATTAAGATTAATTACACCGTGTAATTATTCAGAAGAAAAGTCAATGAATGTCTTGTCAATAGCGTGAAGCAAACATACCTGCTCCTTGCATTGGACCAAGGCTCGTTGGATCTCATTGGGGTTCAGGGCATGGGCATGAGGTAGACAACTTAAAGCCAACTCCGCTGCAGCTCGGACCATGTTGGGATCCCGGGCACGGGAGGCACGATCTGCTAACGACGCCACTTCCGGAGGTGTTAAATGACCATCCCAACATTCAACCAAAATATTCAGTGCTGCACTACCAATTTCCATCGCCTGGCCTGGTGCGTTTAGAAGAGATTCAAAAATAATTATTGGTAAAAGTCTGAAAATGGCTATTTTTTTTTTCAGAGTATAAATAGGAGGCCATTAAATCCATCAGGTCTGCTCCGCTGATCTGGTCTTCCTCAACTCCACTTTCCTGCCTTTTCCCCATAACCCTCAATTTCCTAATGATTTTAAAAATCTATCTTTTAAAAGTAAGTCGAAGGGGGAAACAGAAACTGCCAAAGGCTGTGCTAACCCCCAAACAGACAAGTGTTTCTGATGGAGAATGCAAGTTACTTGTCAATATATGGCATTCTTTGGGAGATGGGTACATCTAGCCTCGGGCGACTGTCTGCGTGGAGTTTGCACATTCTCCCCGTGTCTGTGTGGATTTCCTCCGGGTGCTCCGGTTACCTCCCACAGTCCAAAGATGTGCAGGTTAGGGTGGGTTGGCCATGCTAAATTGCCAATGGTGTCTAGTGATGTGCAGGTTGGGTGGATTACCCGTGGGAAATGCAGGATTACAGGGATAGGGTGGGGGTGAGTCTGGGTGGAAGGCTCTTCAGATGGTCGGTGCAGACTTGATAGGCCGAATGGTCTACTTCCACACTGTCGGGATCCTATGATTAGCAGACACGAAGCTACTTTGCTCACATCTCCCAGTTCTGAAATCAGGTCACGGAACAGATTGAAAGATGAGAGGATAACGATCCCAAACAAGAACTCGCAAATTCAGTCCTCAAGTTGTCTTGTGCTTTGTTGGGGCTAATCTCTATGTCATCTTTTCATACAAACCTCAAATTTTAAACTTCCTTAGAGAGGACCTCATCACTCTGCCATTTTGCAATTTCCAAGGGTAGCAATCAGAAGGATAATAATGGGTCTTCCACTCCTCCATCCCTTTCTGTACAATTGGTGACCAAAGAGGTGTTGGGAGCCGACTAGTCTTTCTGTGATAGTACATTGTCCTTCAATTTCCAGCCTTGAGAAATGTCAAGATAGTGACCAACTGAGCAAGTCAAGGTTGGAAAATGTAACTTGTAAAACTACGTAGACATTTGGCACACCAGAACACAGGTTCATAACTTATATTATTCATAAATGTGAATATTCCAAAAAAAAAGACTCTGTTGAAGCTTTTCATCTTGCAATCATCAAGGCAGATGCAAGATGCAGTTTGTGGTTTCTGCAAATGATTCAGACTGGAACGTAGGAGGGTTGATCAGTAAGTTCACAAACAGTACCCCCCATTGGTGGGGTGGTAAACTTTGAGGAGGATAGCTGAGGACTGTAAAAGAATATACATGGGCTGCTAGGATGGGGCTGATCTGTGGCAAATGGGTTCAATTGGGCAGGACAAACAAGGCAAATAAATATATAGTGAATATGCAGGACCCTGAGAAGCACTGAGGATCAGCAGGATCTTAGTATCCATATGTACCAGTCCCTTAAGATATCAGGACTGATGGATAAAGTGATTACAAAGGAGCACTTAACTTTATTAGCTGAGGCATAGCATTTAAGAACAGGGAGGTCCTGTTGGAGCTGTATAAAATGGTGGTGAAGTCATAGCTAACAGTACTGTGGGCAGTTCTGGAATCCACATTATAGGAGGGATGCGATAGCCCTGGAGAGAGTGCAGAGGAAGTTTATCAGAATGGCGCCTGGACTGGACAGTTTCAGTTAAGAAGAGAGATTGGACAAACTGGGGTTGTTTACCCGATAGCAGAGGAGACTCGGGGAAGGCGGGGTAGGGGCATGATTTAGATATATTCAGTAATGAGGGACATAGATAGGGTAGACAGGAAGAAATTCCTTGATGGAGTGATCATTGGCTAGGCACATGGATTGAAGATAAGGGGCACGAGGCTTAAAAGAAGCTATGAAGAAAAGCCCTTCCCCTCAGAGGATGGTTGGTAATCTGGAACTCACTGCCTGTAAAGGGTGGGTTGGGGTAGAAACTCTTATCACACCGTAGTAGTATTTAGATGTGCACTTGCGATGCCAAGAGCTGGTGAATAGGATTAGAATAGTTAGGGTGTTGTTTCTGACCAGCATGAACACGATGGGCCGAAGGGCCCTTTTCTGTGCTGTAGTTCTCTATGTCTCCATAAGAATGCCAAATTTCAAAGGGGCAAATGAATTATTTTTGAACGAATCGTGTTGTTGGGTAAGGCATGGTGACTCTGATTGGTCACAATGTCGCTATGGCAACTGCACCAGGGAACTTTTGCACATTTGTGTTCAATTCTGAATGGGCTCCTTTTGCACACGGAGCAAAAAAACAAGGTCAACTCAAGGGACCGATATAGAATGGAACTATCTACCGTGCTGAGAAACCTTGCTTCAGATTGACCTCTTGGGAGCAGAGCATTACACAATTTGTGTATGATTGATTGATTCTGCAACCCCTAATACTCACAACCTAATAAAAAGTGTCAATTAGTCTCTGTAGAACAGGAATATTGCTGAGAGACATGCTGTCGGACCCTTTAGTTTCACTCATCAGGACACATGCAAGAATGCTAAGTCTCAAAGGGAACAACAATTTATATTGCAATACGGAAGTATGATTAACTGTTGATTAATACACTGGTTTTGCTCCCTCAAACCTGTGATCCAGGAGACGTGAGAAGAGTAGGTTCTCGAAAGCCAGTTTGGTGACACAAAGTTGTGCAAGCCCAGTGCGTACAGCCCAATTTCAAATGCACAGAGGTGGAGGTTGCGATGGGGACCCTGGTGACCTCCGCTGGCTGAAGGATGGGTAAAGATGGATGTGCTGCTGTTGCCTCCTGCTTTGATGAGGACCGTCTTCGCTAGCTCAAAGTAAAAATGGGCAGCAGCCTCAGACGGCTGGTTGGGTACATGGGGAGCGTGGCATTCTGGGCGTCTGCCTTTATACCTGGAAGGGGGAACAAACCAAAAGAAAGTCACATGTTGAGCACGTACAAGAACAACTTCGGTACAATTCAACAAACGCAGCTGCTCTCCCACATGAGGCATTGCTAAATGGTAAAAAGCAGGAATACAAAGGCTCTCAATGAACACCCATACTCTTGAGCAGGAGTAGGCCATTCAGCCCCTTGAACCTGCTCCACTACACCACATGAACACAGCAGCTCTAATTGTAGACTTTACTTTTTTGTCTGATTCCGCACCCAGTCAAGGATCTAAAACTGTCACCATAGTCCCACTGGCCCATCGGGCTGCTCTCTCATTTGAGACAGAGTCACAATGGTGACCTGAGGGTCACTGTGCCTCAGGCAAGGGGTAAGGTTAAGAAGGAGAGTCCTTCATGGTAACCTCAGAAAATAGAATTTAACCGGGTCTTAAAATACTCAATAATTCTGGCTCCACCACTTTCTGGGAAAGAGTGGCCTCCATAAACACCCAATCCTCTGAAAGAAAAGATTTCTTCTCATTTCTGTCTTATTTTAAACCTGTGTCCCCTAATTAGCACCTCATAAATATCTGCTCAATTCAGTTATACCTGATGTGCACCTCAATTCCATCCACCCACACTTGGTTCTGTAACCCTTAGTACTCACACCTAATAAACATCGTCAAATAGTCTGCAGAAAATGAATATCGCTGGGAGAGACATGCTGTCGGAACTTTTGATCTTGCCCATCAGGACACAGGCAAGAATGCCAAATTTCAAAAGGAATAACAATTTATATCGCATCACAGAAGATGCTGATTGGTTGGCAAGAGGACCCTGATTGGTTAATGTGTTACCATGGGTATGCACCTATGTTTCATATCAATTAAGCATTAAAATTAGCAAGAGGGCTTAAATCTCAATTAAGAGGGCTTGTCACAAACAGACAATGGGAGGGAAGTAGGTTTAATGACAGACTGTTTCTCATATCAAGTTTTTGCTGTTCACAGGACAAAAACAAAATGAATCGGGTCCAGACCTCTGATGCTGCCTGGCCTGCTGTGTTCCTCCAGTTCCACACTGCGTTATCTCTGACTCCAGCATCGGCAGCTCTTACTATCTGTGCGTGAGTAGTCACTTTGCCCACTGAACCTCATCCACCAAAATACATCTTCTCCTAAACATGCTCATCCTCCTATCCAGCCAATCACAGCATCTAACAGCTTCTTCAACCAATGTTTGCCCTATTACCTCATCCAACGTCTTTGACATTTTGATCATTTTGATTGAACATCTTTCTTTCTTTCTGACATTAATACTTTCAGCATCCCCTAATCTTAATACCTATTTCTACAGAAGAATGGAACATTGTAGTAATGAGTTAGATGCGGAATATTATCTCAGATTACCAAACTGAGTTATCTCGTCTTAGTTTGGTGCTCTTGCTAGAGGTGAAGCCATTCTTTTTAGGCTTATGCAAGGTTACATATTTTCTTTTATGGGATTATAAACCAAACTGAACTTTGAAGCACTACACCTGAAACACCAAGAAAATCTTGTAACTCTACAAATGAATACAAGTGCTGCATACTGCTGAGCTATATTTTATCACGCTGCTTTCAAAAGCAGTGAGAGGCAGTCTTCATGTCTGAGTGAAACTGAGAATCTTTTACATTAAGGAAATTCTGCCTGGCAACAGCCCTCTGATTGGTTGAGCTCCAAGGTGTACATAAACAACTTTACATTTGCATGGCACCTTCAGAATAGTTAAACATGCCATAGTGTTTCACAGGATTGTTGCCTGTTAGAGACTGACACAACAGCACTTTAGAGACAAACAGAACTAGGTAAGTATAAGAGGGAGATATGAACAGAAAGATGGGCTCGGAGGGTTTGACGATAAAAAAAGGGTGCGCATTGGTATATGTGAAGGATAAACATTGACATAGACAAGTTGGTCCTAATGAGCCTTTCCTGTGTGGCAAATTCTAAGTAGTACCACAAACTATAGCAAGAGCTGCAAACAAAAGCAAGGATAAATATCTGCCCCCTGCCGCCCAAAATAAAGGAGTTGAGCTTTGATATTACCTCCCGACATCTGTGCTTTTGGTGCGAGCTCCTCCAGTGGCCCTCCGGCTGCCGCTGGAGGATGATGACCCCAACGAGTCGCTGGACGAGCTGCTGATACTGTCGCTGTCCTGCCCTCTGCCCCAGGACGCAGCTGCCCAGCTCCCTCTGATAGGCCGGCGACTCAGGGTCGGGGAGCTGTCCGAGGTGGTCTCGGGAGCACTGCTGTCAATGCTGGCCATGCCTGGCAGAGAAAGGTATGGAAAATAAAAGGGAAGTGTGTTCGCCCCTCTGTCCAGGTGACTGAACAGAGATTACAAACTCAAACATGCGGGCAGCATATAGCCAACGCTGTGCCCATCCAGTTCTAAGTGCTGGTTTCAGCTCCCTGCTATTCAGGGAGACTCAATTTTAGGACAATCAAATACCAGAGGAACTAGGGTGCCATATATCCCTTTTGAAGATATGAACTGATGCGATCAAATTTAACACACCACAATCCATATTGCAACAATGCTCTGGCTTTAAGATTTTTTTTTAAAAAAGTATTTCATTGTGGTTTTAAGATAGAGGGAGCAAGCAGTCTACCGGAATCACTCGAGCAAACAGTTTGTGAGGCCTCGGGAGATTTCTTTTTAAAGTTGGAACAATAGGAGCAGCCTGAAGGGGTGTGGTCAAGCTCCTACAGAACCAGGATCTTCAGTTCTGGCTTTCAGCGGTTGCTGCTGGCATCTTGAAGTAGTGGAAGCTATTTTATCCCCTCTCTCAGTTATAGCCAAAAGATGGGGAGTTGTCTGCTTGCTAATGGAATTACATGTGAGACAATCTGTTTTCCGAATTTGCCTTTTTGCCAATGGTGTGTTATGGGATATTACTATATTGGAACAGTTAATTATTAACAGAATAGTAGATACAGTAGCTATTACTAGAGTTAAGTACTTGAATTTCTTTTCTCGTTTGCTGTATTTTAACTATAATGGATAAATAAAATATATTTTGATTTAAATCCGGTAGTTTTGCCAATCAAATTGCATCTGGAACACTACACCTTACACTTACCTATAAAGCAAGGAAAAGTTAGGGTCTTGGCTACCTTTTGAACATTTTGAGAGATTTGATCTGGTCCATGTCAATATATTGTCACAAACACCCAATTCATATAGTACAAATTCTCCACCGAGATAACAAAGTTAAAAATTGACAGCAACATAGAAAATAGGTGCAGGAGTAGGCCATTCAGCCCTTTGAGATGGTTCCACCATTCAACATGATCAGAGCTGATCATTCATCTCAGTAGCCTGCTCCTCCTTCTAGTCCACACCCTTTGATCCCAATGTAAGAGAATTTGGGTCAGCTGGAGTATTGTGTACTATTCTGGATGTCACAATATAGGAAGGACGCACACAAATGGGTGCAGAAGTAATGTAAAAAAACCATTCCAAGGAGGAACGCAACAGTTATGAGGGTACATTGGGAAGTCTGGGACTGATTTCTCTGGAGAGCTAGCAGCTAAGAGAAAATCCAATGGAAGTTTTTCAATATCATTAGATCTGGATAGGGAGAAACTGTCCCCATCTGCAAAAGGATCATGAACAAAAGGGCAGGAGTTTAAAGAAATTTTGCAAATACAGCAAATGTCACATGAGAAAAATATCTTTTTTCCATTCAGCAAGGTGTTTGATGTTGAAATGCACTAACCCAAAGTCAGGTGGAGGCGGAGTCAGTTGGGTGGTTACTAAATGATTGCTTGAATAGAAACAAGGGGCTGGGGAACTTGCTCCTCCTGTGCAGCTGTAACCTTGTATCCCTTGCTCTGTCTAGGTACCCTTATCTCAGCCTTGTATGTCCTTGTTTGCTACGATCTGCCCATACTGCTCGCAAAACAAAGCATTTCACTGTACCCAGGTACATGTGACTACAATAAATCAAATCATCAAGATTGGCACCAAATCAAAATACCAGTGCAGATGATGGGCCGAATGGCCTCCTTCTGTAACAGTTCTGCAACTTCAGTGTCTTGTAACTCCATCGTGGCTGTCAATGAAACTAGTACAAGTCGCAACAGCAGGGGCAAACTGGCAACAGATACGGTGGCATGGAGAGTGACTGCAGGCTGCACTACTCCCGGCCCAATCAATCAAAATCCAAACAAACATACACGTTGTGTTTGAAACAAAACAACAAAACTGGATGTAGATTATGTTTATAATTAAACCAATACACTGCTAAAATGTTCCAATCATGTTAAAGGCATTTAGCCCTCCACAGGTGGGTTTGGCTGAAGCTGCCTGTCATCTTGTTACAAAACCACATTTTTTCAATATTAGGTGACACAGCTAAACCCAAAGGCAAGTCAATTAGCATCAATTTGATTTATTACTATCACGTGTGCCAAGGTACAGTGAAAAGTATGGTCTTACATGCTTTACGGGCAGATCGTACTATACAAGTGCATCAGGGTAACAGAACAGAGGGCAGGATACAGTGTTACAGCTGCTGGGAAGGGGCAGGGGCAGGGAGAGATCACCATTAACATTAAAGAGGTCCATTCCAAAGTCTGATAACAGCAGGGAAAAAGCTGTTCTTGAATGTGCGTACAAATTTTTATGTCTTGGTTTAGTTGTGGGGCAGAAATTCAGAGGTGAATCAAATAGCCAGTGTTCTAGAACAGAATGGAAGTAAAAACTCCAGAGAACAGTTTCTAATAAATAATGACGATGGGAAGGCATCAATTCAACGAGCAATAAAGCTACTTGATTTCGGGGATTAGAACTGACATGAAAGCAGTTATTCCAAATGGACTGGTCAAGGATTTTCTCAGCCAGCTGAGGATAGAAATGCTGAAGAAAGATTTATTGAAGTATTACAGCATCAAATATTTTCATGTAAATCCAGTTTTTAACGCAGCTCATTGAGTCACATCACCAATCCACAGTTCTAAAGGTTTGATAATTAACATTTATAAATAAAAATAAAATAAAATAAAATTTGTAAATTGCTGTGCAGTAAGAGGTCATTCCAATGGCCCATCCCGCAACCCAGCACTTCTCATGGCCAATCCACCTAGCCTGCACATCCCTAGACGTTACAGGACAATTTAGTATGGCCGATCCACCTAAGCTAACTTACACATCTTTAGACTGTGGGAGCACCCAGAAGAAACCCACAGACATGGGGAGAATGTGCAAATTCTACACAGACAGCTGCCCGAGGGTGGAATTGAACCCAGGTCCCTGGCACTGAGAGGCAGCAGAGCTAATCACTGAGTCACTGTGCCATCCATAACATAATAGAATGTATTCTCTAGGATAGAGTGCCATCATCAGGTCATTAATCTTGTAGTTAGAGATGAAAACATTCACAGACATTAACAAAATACCAGACTCTCACTTAATTGGAGAGGCAATCCAACAAGACATAGTTGAGAGGAGCTTAGAAATGTAGGTGGAGAGTAACACAGACCTGTTTCCACACTGCTACTTCAGGCCTCCAGTACAAGAAAGCATCAACAGACTGAGATCATTATGCAAGTGAGATTAAAGGTGGAGATGCCTGAGAAAGGATATTTTACATGGAAGAAAGATGGTCAACAACAGATTTTTGCATTACTGTCATCTACAGTAGTGGAGTTAAAAGAAACTATCAAACGTTAATTTATATCTTTGCCAGAAAATTAATGGGAAAGACTAAAACTCAACGGACACCTCAGTGTGATGACAGAATCTAAACAGTGGCTGACCGTGACATAAAACAAACTGGCTGCACTCTCCTAGTCTCACATAGACATTATGTCACTCATGAAAATAGAGGAGAGGGAGGACTAAGAAACACTGTTCTTTCAGCAGCTGGGGGCTTATAGCTGAATGGAAAAGCAATCACAAGTGCCTGAGCATTTTTAATACATTGAAGAGATTTCCAAGAGCCACAAAGGAAATTGAAGAACTTAGGCAGCTTCAAGAATAGCAAACAAAAACAATAAGCTTTTGAAATCAGCTGAACGGGCTGCTCAATAATTCATTGAATGAACATGCTGGGGTGGTGCAGGGCAGGAATAGAGCCAGTTCTGAGAGCGGGTCACTGGGCCTGAAATGTTAACTCTGCTTTCTCTCCACAGACTCTGCTAGACCCATGCACATGTACCACTGCACACGTTTATCTACATTGCTCACACAACTGAAACTGTAAGGTTGGCTTGTGATGGAGTTAAAAATGGAACACTGACTCCAGGGTAGTTAAAATTACAGAGCGCTCTGCTAGTCTGTGAATTGCGCTTTTTCTTAAAAACTGCCTTAAAGTCACTGGCAGTTCCGACTACTGGGATAACATCGCATAGAAAAGGGGGTGATCAGATGGTGGGGGGGGGGAAGAGGTTGAGGGGGAAGAGAGAGAGAGAGAGCGAGAGACAGCAGCAGCAGCGTCAGGCCAACCTGTGTGTTTCTTCTTCTGCCTGACTGGTGATCCCCAGCACCGTCCATTGTATCCCCCCCTGGTACCGAGGGTCAGTCGGCTTGGGATTTTACCATCCTGTTTGAAAGTGCCCGAATCACTCGGAGTCTCGCTGGGGGTGCGCTGAACGTTCTCTGCAGATGAAAGCAAAAAGCACATGCAGGTCAGTAAAAACAGACAGCTCTTGCAAAATTCTCTTTCCAAGAGAAGATAGCGTTCGACCAAGTCAGCCAAAGCAACAATTGTTAAATGGGGATAATGATGCAAAAATTCCCAAATCCATCCATTATGCTCAATATTGATTATTTTAAAAAAATTAAACTATTGCCATGAATATCAATTCAATTCCTTGTAGTATTAAAATTGCATCTTAAGCAAACTCAGTAATATTTTCTTGACAATGAGGATGTGTCACATTTTCTGTAAAAGCTGCAGCTCCAAGATGCTGTGAAGTGAAAGTGTTCCCTGAGTTTAAGTCTCTGGATATTCTTCAAAATGCACGAAACCACTGTTTGAAAGCAGCATCCTCACAAAATATATTCACTACTCCTGAAATGTACACCTGAAAAGCTCCCATTGAAATCTCCCTTCCTGGTTTAATCATTATTCAAAAAAAATCTATTTTTAAATATAGGATAAAAAAATACAGTGACACTTTGAATGCAACTGCAACACAAGACAAGTCTGTCACCCTTGTTCTGATGGATTTAAGCTAGTCTGGAATAAAATTTGATCTTTCCTACACACACCAGACACCACTGTCACACACCACAGTCACACACTACACAGCCGTAAAAATACAAACATTCAACAACCTTTCCAGTGCTGCACACTTAAATAATGAAAATTCTTAAAGTATTCCACTGGAGAGCTAAAAAGAAACACGAGAGGCCAACATACTTGAAGCTACATTGGTCCATCTAAATCCAAAGTGTGGATCTAGGGTGCAAGTTTAAAGGAGAGTCTTCACAGAGGTAGCAATGGGCAATTTGCCTTTGGATTTAAAAACAAGGGCGGGAACTTTAAAATCAAGTTGTTTGGGAGCCAATGAGCACAGGACTGACAGTGAAATACAGAGTGAGATAATAGGCGTTGTGGCTGACTTTGAGAATTAAAGAAACCATCAACACTAAATTGAAAAAAAAATCAAGTGAAAGTGCTTTGAGCCTGTGCATCAAGGACCAACAGTAACAAGTTCATTACACCCAATAAATGATGGGTCATCCCATATCACTGCAACAAAACAGGTTAATACTCTACTTTATTAAAGGCACTTGAATTTACTCCCTGGGAAATAAATCTGGGATTAAAGGCTAACTTTATCTCAATTAAATTGCTCCACTTCCTTTCCAACATTGACACAACACACTGTGATCTGAATGCTAACTTAGCTCCACACCGACCTACGATCGAGAAGAAAAAATTGCCATCTATCTGTGAGGGTGAAAATAGTAACCATTGGACATGCATGGTCCTCAGGCCTGCCAATGGGAAAACTTGACTGATCCCATGGCAACTCCTGAGAACTGGATCACTTGACAAAATCCCATTACTAAACTCATGACAGATATTTCTCAAGGTGAAACCTGTTTGGCAGACATCGGTAGGGCATGCAAACTTCTCTGAACAGAGAGGTCAGCAAACCTTAAATACATCCTCGCGCAAGATGTGCACTTTCACTTTTTAAAAATTGGTTCCTGGGATGTGAGCATCCCCTGCTAGACCACCATTTACTGCCAATCCCCGGGGGGGGTGGATTTGAGAGTCAACCGCATCATTGCGGTGTGGAGCTCCCCACATTGGTAACCATGAAAAATTAAAGAGAAGGGAACACACAGGTGAGATGCCAGCAGACTGGCACGCAGAGGGTAGAGCGTGTATGGAATGAACTACATGAGGAAGTGGTGGAGGCTGGTACAATAACATCATTTAAAAGGCACCTGGATGGGTACATTAAAAGGAAGGGTTTGGAGGGCCAAATGCTGGTAAATAGGACTAGATTTATTTAGGATATCTGGTCAGCATGGACTAGATGGACTGAAGGGTCTGTTTCTGCGCTGTATGGCTCTGTGACTCTATGACACAAGGCGTTTGGCTAACGTGGTGCTGTTATTTGAGAAAGGTGGTAAGGAAAAGCCAGGGAACTTTAGACCGATGAACCTGACTTCAGCAGTGGGTGACTTGTTGGAGAGAATCCTGAGGGACATGATTTACATGCATTTAGAAGGGTAATGACTGATCAGGGATAGACAACAGGGTTTTGTGCATAGGAAATCACGTCTCACTAACTCAACTGAGTGTTTTGAAGAAGTAACGAAGAGGTTGATGAGGGCAGATTTGGGGGCATGATCTATATGGACTTCAATAAGGCGTTCGACAAGGTTCCCCATGGTAGACTGGTTAGCAAGGTTAGATCGTATGGAATAGAGGGACAGCTAGCCATTTGGATACAGAGACGGTAGGAACTGCCGATGCTGGAGAATCTGAGATAACACAGTTAGAAGCTGGATGAACACAGCAGGCCAAGCAGCATCAGAGGAGCAGGAAAGCTTGACATTTTGGGTTGGGACCCTTCTTCAGAAAATGGGTCTTCTTCTGAAGAACAAGGGTTCTGACTCGAAACATCAAGGTTTCCGGCTCACTTCACACTGTGTGATCTCATTTGGATACAGAGCTGGCTTGAAGCTGGAATGCAGAGGGTGATGGTGGTGGAGGGTTGCTTTTCATACTGGAGGCCTGTAACCAGTGGGTGTGACACAGGATTGATGCTGGGTCCTCTGCTTTTTGTCATTTATATAAATGTTTTGGATGTGAACATAGGAGGTATGATTAGTAAGTTTGCATATGACACCAAAATTGGAGGTATAGTGGACAGCGAAGAAGGTTACCTCAGAGTACAACGGGACTTCGATCAGATCGGCCAATGGGCCGAGGCATGGCAGGTGGAGTTTAATTTAGATAAATGTGAGGTGCTGCATTTTGGAAAGGCAAGTCAAGGCAGAAATTATACATTTAATGGTAAGGTGTGGAGAGTGTTGCTGAACAAAGAGACATTGCAGTGCAGGTTCATTGTTGCTTGAAAGTGGATTTGCAAGTAGATAGGGTAGTGAAGAAGATTTTTGTTATGCTTGCGTTTATTGGCCATTGGGTTGAGTATAGGAGTTGGGAGGTCATGTTGAGGCTGACGTTGGTTAGGCCACTTTTGGAACACTGTGCTCATTCAGAAGGTCAGGAGGAATGGGATACAGGGGAACTTAGCTGCTTGGATACAGAATTGGCTGGCCAACAGAAGACAGCGAGTGGTAGTAGAAGGAAAATATTCTGCCTGGAAGTCAGTGGTGAGTGGGGTTCCACAGGGCTCTGTCCTTGGGCCTCTACTGTTTGTAATTTTTATTAATGACTTGGATGAGGGGATTGAAGGATGGGTCAGCAAGTTTGCAGACGACACAAAGGTCGGAGGTGTCGTTGACAGTGTAGAGGGCTGTTGTAGGCTGCAGCGGGACATTGACAGGATGCAGAGATGGGCTGAGAAGTGGCAGATGGAGTTCAACCTGGATAAATGCGAGGTGATGCATTTTGGAAGGTCGAATTTGAAAGATGAGTACAGGATTAAGGATAGGATTCTTGGCAGCGTGGAGGAACAGAGGGATCTTGGTGTGCAGATACATAGATCCCTTAAAATGGCCACCCAAGTGGACAGGGTTGTTAAGAAAGCATATGGTGTTTTGGCTTTCATTAACAGGGGGATTGAGTTTAAGAGTCGTGAGATCTTGTTGCAGCTCTATAAAACTTTGGTTAGACCGCACTTGGAATACTGCATCCAGTTCTGGGCGCCCTATTTCGGAAAGATGTGGATGCTTTGGAGAGGGTTCAGAGGAGGTTTACCAGGATGCTGCCTGGACTGGAGGGCTTATCTTATGAAGAGAGGTTGACTGAGCTCGGTCTCTTTTCATTGGAGAAAAGGAGGAGGAGAGGGGACCTAATTGAGGTATACAAGATAATGAGAGGCATAGATAGAGTTGATAGCCAGAGACTATTTCCCAGGGCAGAAATGGCTAGCACGAGGGGTCATAGTTTTAAGCTGGTTGGTGGAAAGTATAGAGGGGATGTCAGAGGCAGGTTCTTTACGCAGAGAGTTGTGAGAGCATGGAATGCGTTGCCAGCAGCAGTTGTGGAAGCAAGGTCATTGGGGTCATTTAAGAGACTGCTGGACATGTATATGGTCACAGAAATTTGAGGGTGCATACATGAGGATCAATGGTCGGCACAACATTGTGGGCTGAAGGGCCTGTTCTGTGCTGTACTGTTCTATGTTCTATGTTCTAATTCTGGTCTCCTGGCTATAGGAAGGATGTTGTAAAACTTGAAAGGGTTAAGAAAAGATTTACAAGGATGTTGCCTGGGTTGGAGGGTTTGACCTCATCGGGAAAGGCTGAATAGGCTGGGACTATTTTCCCTGGGGCGTCGGAGGCTGAGGGGGTGACCCGAAAAAGGTTTGTAAAATTAAGACAGGCATGGATAGCGTGAATAGCGTGAATAGCCAAGGTCTTTTCCCTGAGGTGGAGTCGTCCAAAACTAGAGGGTGTAGGTTTAAGGTGAGAGGAGAAAGATTTAAATGGGGCCTAAGGGGCACTTTTTCACATAGAGGGTGGTGTATATATTAAGCTGCCAAAGGAGGTGGAGGAGGCTGGTACAATTACAACATTTAAAAGGCATCTGGATGGGGACATGAATAGGACAGGTTTCGAGGGATATGGGCCAAATGATGACAAATGGGATCAGAGATAATGGGAACTGCAGATGCTAGAGAATCCAAGATAACAAAGTGTGAAGCTGGATGAACACAGCGGGCCAAGCAGCATCTCAGGAGCACAAATGGGACTTGATTAATTTGGGATATCAGGTTGTCATGGACTAGTCAGACCAAAGAGTCTGTTACCATGCTGTATGGTTCTGTGATTCTATGACACAAGGAGCTAGGGTCAGGGAAATGTAAAATTTTGGGGTGGCAGATACATAGGGAAGAGAAATGTGAGGTCAAGCAGGGTCCCAAACAATTTTTATGTTGCCGTGTCAGGAGTTTGATCAGAAAGCTCGAGGGTGGTCTATTAGCACAACTCATTCGAGTCGGCTGCAGAGTTCTGGATCAGATGCTCACAGAGACAGAAATCCAGGTAGATGACTGAAAGCAAAGCACGTCTGGAGAAGGGAGTGAGGCGAACAAAGGTAGCATCAACACTTGCAGAGGCATGAGGTAGCCACTGGGGAAATGGATATATACAGTCTTCATGGCAAACCAAATGCAGGCCAAAAACTATGACTGGGTCATGTAGCAGCTCGAGGTGATACTCTGAAAGTAGCTGTCAAAAATGGAACCAACAGCAAAGGGGCGTGTTAGGCCTTACAAGGTAGTGCACTGGTCATTAAACGTCCATTGATTCATCTCCCACTTGTCAGCAATTGGTCTGTAGCCTTGCATGCTTTAGTTTATCAAGTATTCACCTAAATATTGTCTCCACCATCCTAACAAGTAGTGCGTTTTCACACACTCACAGCCCACTGAGTGAAAAAGACTGTCCTTAAATCCCCTCTAAGCCTCCTGCTCCTGCTTTAAAACAGTGGCCCTGATTACTGACCCCTCCACTGAGGAGCAACTATTCAACCCGTCTATGCCCCTCAGAACTTGGCACACCTCAATCAGGTGCCCCCCTCCCACCCCACCCTCAGCGTTCTCTGTTCTGAGGAAAACAACTCCAGTCTGTCTAGTCTCTCTTCATAGCTGAATCACTCCAGGCTGAGAAACATCCTAATGAATATCCTCTGCACCTACTCCCATGTAATCACATCCTTCCTACAGTGCGGTGACCAGAACTGCACGCCACATCCAGCTAACTACCTAGCCTTATATACAGCTCCAATACTACCTTCCTGCTCTTGTGCCTCGACAAATAAAGACGAGTGTCTCATACTCTTGCATCTACCCATCAACCTGCTTTTAGGTAAAACGTTCACAATTTCCCCTCACCTGAGATTTGGGATCAAGTTTTTACAGGAGGGAAATGCAACAATGTGAATGAGTTAACACAGTAATATCAAAGAGACACTTTAAAGGAGAACTCAGGCAAAATATCAATAATTAGAAGAGCAAATTGATTTACATCCAGGAGGCGCTGTACATGAAGAAACATAGAAAAGAGGCTTCAGATTAAAAATTAGTAACCCTGTTTTATCAGGACCTGCTCAAGTGAAATATAAATACTAGGAAACATCTCTCACAGTTTGCTTTACAGTCGGTGGGGGATTTCAAGGCTGAGGGGCACATTTTTAAGGTGAGAGCAGCGAGATTGAAAAAAGCCATGAGGGGGAAATTTCTTACACAGTGCTTCGCACGTGGAATGAACTTCCTAAACAAGTGGTGGATATAGCTACAGTTACAATGTTTGAAAGACATTTAGGTGAGTACATGATATGGAAAGGTTTGGAGGGATATGGGTCAGGACCAGTCCTGTTCAGTTGAGGATTATATTCAGCATGGACTAGTGGTTCAACGGTCTGTTTCTGTCCTGTATGGCTGCGAGAATAATTTCTGGAGTTGCATCAAGCTCAAGTCTTGATGGGCAGAATGGCCTCTGCAGGGATTTGTTTCAATCCAAGCGAAAGAGGGAAACCAGCATCAGTATATAATTTCAACGAAGTCAATTCTTCCGAAGTGTCTTTCAGGAAGCTCCTTTCAAATTTACAATAATTCCCCCTTAGCAGTTCTCTACAATAGTGTCCCCAATGAATCGCCAATTTCAACCTGACCAACGTAAATAGTGCTGACCTGAAGTGCCAGCTGAGCACCTGTTTAAAATGCTCTGCTCCCGAGGGAATTTTGTGCATCCAGTTTGGTGCACAGGGAGCCAAGTTAGCTCAGTTAACTGGCCAGCTGGTGATACAGGGTGACACCAATAGTGCGGGTTCCATTCCTGCACCAGCTGAGGTTATCATAAAGGGCTCTCCCTCTAAACGTCTCCCCTCGCCTGAGGCGTGGTGACCCTCAGGTTAAACCACCACCAGGTGTCTAATGAGGGAGTGGGGCTATGGTCTGGTAAGACTGTAGTGATTTTATCTGATCCTTGAGTGATACACAATACAAAGACCCTGGGGCCAGGTCTGGTCCACTCCACCAGGCTCTCAATCTTTTCGAGGAGCTGACCCTAGCAGCAATCTCCAGAGGCTGAGCCAGACACTTCATCACTGGGTCTTGTTATTTCCTGGGACTGGTTTCGCAGCGTTGCCAGGGAGCTAGCACAAAGTGGAAAGCCTAAGCACTCCCAAAGCACATTGCTGGCACAAACAGCTGAACATAGACCTCGCCGCGTGATGGCAGCTTGCACTACCTTAAGCTCTTGCTGCTACAGAAGGCACCACATGCTCTGCACTGCATGTACAGGAGCTGAGTCATCCTGGCCACCCTCCACTGCCAACGCAACTCCCAATGGGAAAGCAGTTACACACAACTGTTGCAGCCAAAGCACCTTTTTAGCTTTGCAGTGCTGTACCATTTCCCACTATTTGTTTGTTACAATTACAGTGTCACGCATTTACAACAATTTTTTTAGTTCCAGCAGCATATCGCCGTGGGATCGTCTCACTTCCTTGCAAATAATGAGAGGTTTGTTCTAATGCCAGCATTAGCACTGATCAAATGCGAGAACTGGGCTGTTTCTCACTACATGATGAATATCATGCAATCCAATCCAATAAAGTACAACACAGTTCACTTTAGCTCGTGGTGCACAAGGATAGTACAAGCTGCACAAATGCCTACAGTGAGGGGCGGTTCCATGAATGCACAAGGTGCCAGAATAGTGAAATGGTTGGCCAGAGTTCTTCGCCAATGGGGTGCCAAGTGGCATGACCACTTTCTGAAAGGGAAGGTCTACTGGGTTGCTAGTCACCGTATCCCAGCAGTGTGGAACGAGGCCACCTTTTGGGCCCATTAAGTCTGCACTGAACAGCGTCCCAACCAGTTGCTGCAATTTTTATCCAAAACATTGGCTACTTTACCCTTCCTCCTTCCCAGCAGTGAAACAACGCAGACTCGTTAAGGCTGCTACCTCTCTCCGACACTGGCCCCCATGTCGCACGCCAGGCTGAACAAATGCTTTGCAAACCCCAAGGCACACACGTGCTGCCAGCCCCTGTACAACAACAACTTGCAGTGGCGTAACACCTTTAACAACAGGAGCGGAACCCTCCACAGGAATCCCATCAAGTTAAAGTTAATTCTAATGCCACAGGAGGCAGGGCATCTTCTGATGGCCCCCTCCACCACCATTTTTATTTCAGACTTGCACCAACCGCAGCATTTCGCTTCTATGAATTTGCAGCATTTCTTGTTTATACCCCAAACATTACAATCAGATTGCTGCTGTCACTCCTTATCACTGTTCTGTTGAAGGTGGATAGCTGCTACTTAAAAGCAGCTGACACTACAAGTTACCACTTTGACCCAAAGTGCCTGCCATTATAACACTGGCGTGCTGGGCCCATATTATAGCATTTGCTCTCAAGCCTCAGGCAACTTTCATCAGGTCTGGCCAGTTTTCCTATGACTCAAGGTTCAGGGCCCTTCAGATGAGTTGTGTTCCATGGCATGGCACTCATTAACCTTCTGACAGGTGAGGTCAAAAGATCCATACCCCATGTGCATTTCTTATGCCTCATGCCCTTCCAAATTACAGCTCAGCGGCAACCTCCCCCAGAGCCTCTTATACTGTCACTGCCAACTGAGATAATAATTACCCTGGGTGACTTTAAGGTGATGCAGAACCCATGTTAGGTGCATAAATGAGCAAAAATACAGGGGGTCCTGCTATAATGCTTGTTCCAGCAAAGCAAATTGTCTAAAACGCGACTGACAAATAGGCGAACTCTATTTCTAAAGCACAAACTTGTGTTGACTATAATGCGATTCCATCGATGGCCACACTGTTGATGCTTTACAAGATGTTTTTAGAAAGTATTGCAGGAAAAAAAACTTGGATTTAAGATTCTCTTCATCCTGGATAATGTGCCAAGCCATCCTCCCACCATTGCTGAACTTCCTGAAAACATCTAAGTGCCATTTCTACCCCCAAACACAACCTCTCTCCTTCAACCCGTGGTTAACCAGGGTGCGATAGCAGCTTTTAAAGCTTATTATTTAAGACACACATTTAAGAGGCTGATTGCAGCCACTGAGGGAGATAAGGACAGTGTTCTTCACTTTTGGAAGAGCTTTCACATTAAGAATGCAATTGATGTTATCGTGGAGGCCTGGGGTGATGTCAGTAAGGACTGACTGTATGCAGTTTGGTGGAAGCTTCTCCCAGACTTTTTGCAAGATTTTTAAAGGGCTTGATCCATCAGAGGAGCTCCCAAGAATTAAAGAACATTGTGCTAATCTTGCAAAGCAAGTTGGATTTAAAGAAGTGGAGAGTGAGGATGTTGAAGAGCTGCTTGAGTCTCACTGTGAAGACCTCTCTACAGCTGATCTACAGCAACTTGTCGCTGAGCGGGATGTGGAAGCTGGAGATGAAGAAGACGAAGTCCAGGATGCATCACCATGACAGCTTTCCACTTCTGTTTTGTCTTCTATCCCAAGGGAAATCGAGAAGCAGTTGCAGCTGTTCGAGGGCAACAATTACAATGCAGAACGCAGTAGGGTAGCTGTTTGTGGAATAAGATCTTCTTTGTTACCCAATGAACAGCTTCTTCATGAAAGATGAAAAAGGGCAAAGCAACAGAAAATGGATGTCTTTAAGCCAAACCCCAGGAAACAGTTGGAAAAAAATTGAACCACAGCCATCAATTTCTGGATTAACTATTTTTCACCCTAACCCTGCAACCACAACGACACCTGAAGGTGATCGTGGTGGCGAAGATGACAACACTCAGTCCCTGCATTAACAGCAGCCCAACCTCAAAGCCTGCTCCCCCATCAAGTCATATTGACATTTTTTCAAGGTAAGGTGTTAAATTTACTTTTATTTCATTATCAAATATGAATTAAACATTTATTCAAACTGTACTATCCTTTGCATTAGGCTTTTGAGCAATTTTGGGTGATTTTTTTGGTGGTCTGCCCCTAACCCTGCCTTTTCCAAAGGTCCCGTTATTTCTATAGTGCAATTTTCTATAATGCAATGTTGCACAAGACCGCAAGTACCGCATTATAGCGGAACTCCTGTACTAGAAATAGAAATGGAGGTAGGAAAATATGCAGACATCATGAATGTTATTGAAAAAGCTGAAGTGAAATTGAGAGAGACATTGGCACCTTAGTGAACCCAACGTTCTACCAATGCCAACCCCACTGCACCGCACCCCTTGGTCCCTTCCGATACAGGTTTGGTTTTGAGCCCAAAACAAAGCTGGGCCCAAAGAGCAGCCTAGACCCTTTGCACATTACAAGCCCCATCAATAACAGTGAGATTTCAAGTTTAAGTGAGTATGGAAGGTACTGCCTGGAAGTACAGTGGATGGAAATTCAATAGAGGTACTCGGGAGAAGTGGATGATTACTTGGATAAAAATAGTTTGTGAGGATATGTGGGAAAAAGCAGGAGGTTGGCACAAGGTAATGATACTCATATGATGAGCTGGTGCAAGCACAATGGGCCAAATGGCCCTCTTATGTACTGCTACACTTCTGTGAATCTATGAAGCGCATTATAAAATGGTGCTAGCAATGATTGTTTAAAACACTAGGCCCAAACGCACAGAACGCTGGGAAAACTCAGCGGGTCTCACACCATCTGCAGGAAGCTAATAGTTTGACTCCACTACAACTCTTCTTAAGAGCTGAAGATCTGAAGAGGAGTCATACTGGGCCATCCATGGACGTGCTGAGTTTCTCCAGCACTTTGTGTTCAATTTCCAGCACCAACAGTACGTTGCCTTCAAAGAATTGTGACCGTTTACAAATGGAATAATTGGTAGAGTTACAAAACACAGGAAAGAATGGAGGAAATCGTACCTTGTGTGGCTCCTTCTGGAAAGTTCTCTGCAGGAGGGTTCTGCACAGGAGTAGTCACACTAGCTTGCTGAGGCGTTGATGATGCACTCGTTATCTGCTGGACATTTGTGGCTGCTTGCGACGTGTGCTTTGAAGGAGATTTCTGACTGGCAGCAAGCGGCTTGCTTGAGGAATAGAAGGAGCTCAGGGTTTGAGGTTTGTGCGTTTGGCTCTCTCTATCCAGCAACTTGTCCAGAATCTACAACAAGATCACTGATTGAAAAACAGGTTCCCCTGCAAACACTCGACCCTACAGCGTAGCTTTGCAAAATAGCACTCAAGGAAATTTGGCCCTAAGGCCATAAAACCGAGACGCAGAAGTAGGCCATTCAGCCCGTTGGGTCTGCTTCACCATCCAATGTGATCATCCTCAACTCCCCTTTTCCCTACCTTTCCCATAACTCTTGATTCCCTTCCTGATTAAAATAAAATGTTATTAGTCTTGCATATAATTCATGAACCAGCTTTGACAGCCCTCTGCAGTTAAATCAAATTCCACAGATATACCACCCTAAGAGAAGAAATTTCTCCTCATCTCTGTCTCAAATATGTGATTTATTTCTCTGCTATGACGCCTGGACTCTCCCACATGGGAAACCATTGAAAGTTGTGTTTCAATAATGTCACCTCTTGTTCTTCCTATTTCAAAAGTCCATGTTCTGCTGAGGGAAACAGCCAGGGACATCCTACAGACACCACATTTCGGGCCTTTTTAACCATTATTTCTTTTTGCAGGTGCTCCAAATCTTTTCGGTGCAGAGCAAAGCCTCTGAAAAGATTTGAAAGCATGCTGACGCGTGGGTAGGAAATCAGTGGACAGCGAGGTCAGAGTGTATGACTGAACCTGGTTCCACTGCCCTTTCACACAGGGCAGTCTGAATTGCAATAACTCACTCAGTTAGAAATACTTACCATCACTCACCGAGGATTTCCTGCCCGTTTTTGGCTGTTTTTTTTTGCCTCACACACCTAGATTCTGCAACCGTAGGTTCTTGACAATTTCGCAGAAGTTTGATCAAACATGAATTAAAAAGCTCAATGAGGGGTTCATGCTGTGTGTCATAATACAGGCTAAAATTCTCACCAGTCACTTGGCACCAGCTAAGGGGCTCCAGTTTCAGAATCACCAACTGGACTTGATCCGCACACAGCTCAGAGCAAAACAACTGATGGTTAGCATATGGGACAGAGTTTTAATTCAGGGGTCGGGGCGGAGGGGGGGGGGGGGTGGAATTGTGTGAAGGTTGCCAAGGAGTCCCACATGAAAGTATTTCACTGTCAAAGAGCCTTGTTCGATTTCTTTTTGTTAACAATGTAGAACACTTGACTTCTTAAATTGTTTCCTACGTGCCAACCTCTTTTACGGGATGGCCATTTTATTTTAACTAGAAGAGAAATGACACTTTTTTTTAAATCATCCAGAACCTATGGGACCAGGAACGTGTTGATTATATTCTGGATAATCAAGACAGTCAGTGTAAAAACACACACTGAGGAATAGAAAGGTAACACAGTGGCTATACACATCACTGTCACACTTTATTTACCACTTAAATAATAATGCAACTTTGCCTTAAATAAATTTTCCTGGCAGAGAGCCTTCCCGCTGGCGCCCTCAACTGACTACTCAGATTATACCATATTTGAGGAGAAATTCACTCAAAATTGAATGAACTGTTGATATTTCAAGTGGCCATTTGATTCAACAACAAAGTATGTTTATATTGAGGTAAATAAAATTTTAAAACCTATAATAATTGAACAGAATAAAACAGTAAACTTTGCGTTATTTGAGGTATATAATTTTTGCCGATTTATCAAAAGTGTCAGTTCATTAGTTGCCAATTAAAACAAAGCTTGCTGTATTTTCTAATCAATCTGCTCAAAGATGTTATTACACACCTTTCGAGCAGGCAAGACTCGAACACACCTTGGGCCTCCTGCCTCAAAGAACTCAAAGAACTGTAGATGCTGGAAATCAGAAAGAAAATCAGAAATTGTTGTAAGAGCTCAGCAGGTCCAACAACGTTTGTGGAGAGCAAGCAGGGTTAACGTTTCGGGTCCAGTGACCCAGTTCTGAAGAAGGGTTAGGATTAAGATTAGACCATTCTTCAGAATTGGATCACCGGACCCGTAACAGTAACTCTGCTTTCTCTCCACAGATGCTGCCAGACCTGCTGCATTTTTCCAGCAATTTCTGATTTCACTCCTGGGAGAAAGGCCAGGAATTGAACCCTGGCCTTCCACATGGCAGGCAAGAATCAAATCCATGAGCCACCCATGCAACCATGCTCAGGTTGGAGGTGCTGGGGGTTGTCCACTTTGGAGCAAAAGGAGATGAAGGGGCTTTTGATAAACATGTGCAAGATGGTAACAGGTTTAGAGAAGGTACACAAGGAAAAACGGTTCCCTTTAGCAAATGGCTCACGGACGAGAGGACACAGGCTTGAGATTTTGGGCAAAAGATCCACAGGAGACGCCAGGAAGACATTTCATTAATGCAGTGAGCTTTAGCAAGCTTGCTGCGAATGACGGTCATGGAAGTGGAGCTAATTGATGATTTCAAAAGGAAATCGAATGGGCACTCAAAGGAAGGAAATGTGGAAGGATATTGGGATTGAGTGAGGGCACTAAGACAGAGCCAGCAGGTACTTGATGGGCTGAATGGTCTCTTTTTGTGCCTCGAATTAGCCTGACAACGACTCACAGAAAAGCTCCCATTTGCAACATGTAAAACCCACCCCGTTACAGATCTCGCCAATGTGCGTACTTTTTTAAGCTTAGCTTGGTCATCTTTATACGTGATCATCAGGGCAAGTGCAAGATCTCCTTTCTCTCTCCTGGTACCTTCACATAATAGAGGATGCTCTGCCTCACTGACCGTGGTTTTCATACCTGGGAAAGAGGAAGAAACAAAGAAAGCTGTGAGATCCACCAGCAGGAAGGCTGATGTTTGAAAGCTGCATTGGACCACAATAAATGGCACCTGCTACTTTAAGCTCGCATCAAACACTTACCTCCTGCCTCCCCAGCACTGACCCACCATCTAGTCAGGAGTGTGATGAAATACTCCCCACTTGCCTGGATGAGTGCAGCTCAAACTGCAGAAGCCCAACAGCGCCCAGGAAACGGCAGCTCGTTTAATGGGCACCCCATTCACCATTTCAAATATTTACTCCCTTATCTGCCAAAGCACAATGGCAGCAGGGTGGACCAGCTGCTAGATGGCACTGCGGCAACTCACCAAGGTTCACGTGACAGCACCTTCCACACCTTGAAGAATTTTCGATAGTGGTCACATGGGAATACCTCGGCCTGCAAATTCCCCTCCAAGCCACTCACCATTCTGACTTGGAAATATATCGGCATTCCTTCAGTCTCGCTGGGTCAAAATCCTGGAATTCCCTCCGTAAGGGCATCGTGGGTCTACCCACAGCACATGGACTGCAGCAGTCAAGAACGCAGCTCACCCCCAACCCCTCAAGGGCAAATGGAGATGGGCAAGAAATGCTGGCCGGCCAGCCAGCGACACCCACACGCCATAATAGATACGTTTAAGAATTACAAAATATCCAATTTCACGTCTGGAAACTTTAGCTACATTCAAGTACATTCCATCTAATTGGTTAAAACCATAAACTAAAACAAAAGATCGCAACGGTTGATCTGGTAATGGTTAATCAGCGATCAATGTGGTTGGAAATCTATTATTAAATGTTTTAAAATGGATTTCGATTGTAACTGAGCAGTGTAAATGAATTCCCTGACATCCATCAGCTTTATGTTCGCTCCAGCACCTGATTCTTGATAAGCATTGCCTCAATTTAAAAACTCTCATCCTCATTTTCAACTCAAAGGCTGTTAGAAGTTTGGAACTCTCTCTCAAGAGCAGCAGTGGATGCTGAATCCGTTGTTAATTTTAAACCCAAGACAGGTAACACCTTCGCTCAACAAAAATTGAAGGGATATAGGCCTAAGGTTGCGGATCATCTCATGATCTCACTGAATGGCAGAATGGATTCAAGGAGTTAAAAGCCCATTCCTATGTTCCTAACACCCTCTTGTTTCCTCAGTTAGTATTTCTAACCTACCGGATAGCTACGCTCCTCTAACTCTCACCTCTTCAGCATCCCTGATTTTCACCGTTATGAGCAGAGAACAAAAACAGCTTTTGCGAGAGAAACTCGGCAGGTCTGGCAGCTTCAACTGAAAGAGAGGGAGGTGGGGACACACAGAGGGGTGGACACACAGAATGTCTTGAGTCTCAGTGACCTTCCGTCAGATCAGATCCTGCCAGACCCACTGAGGTTCTCTGGTGTTTTTTTGCCAGTTCTCAGTCATCCACAGCTCCTTGTGTTGAGCATTTTATCGACTTCTAGCCTCAGCGTGGACTCAGACTACTGGCCTCAAGGTGAAGTCTGGCGTGCTCTGGCTTGGAAGGACTGTTATTCCGAGCTCCTATTTCTCTATTTTTCTAATTTATTGCTGGACATCTTATTTCTTCATTTTTCTAATTTTTTCTCTAAGAATTGGTACTGAAGAATCTGTTCCAAGGTGTGTTTGTACGTAAGATGGCAACTTGTAAATTTGCAAGTAGATGTGACAATAAAGCAAATTCTAATTCTCAACTTAATTCTAATTATTGTTCACTGTGCCTTTAGCTGACGATGCAACAGGTTCAGGTCCATCTCTTTGTCTCGCACCGTTATGTCGCTCCTGGAAGACTGCTCAAAGTGCAGCTTTCTCTTCAAGATTTTGGTCATTCCACCTAAAGTTGCCACATTTACTCAGGGTCATATTTCAATTGACAAATTTCCTCAAAATTGCCTCAGGGATGTGTTTTACTGCAAAGGGTCTATATAGAAACAATTTTCTGTTAATATTTTGAGTCTGGATCTGAGGAGGAGTTACACTAGACTCGAAACGGTAACTCTCTCTCTCTCTGCACTGATGCTGCCAGACCTGCTGAGATTCTCCAGCATTCTGTCGCTCTCTCTCTACCTGTTTGACATTCCCAGCAGCCACAGTATTATGGCTTTAATAACAGAATGCTGTTGCAGTGTTAACCGCAGAAACAAGTGTTTGACCTACCCAAAGCAGCCACAGCCGCCTCAAATCCTAGTTCCTCATCTCCGGGCATCTCATTGTTCCGGTTACGACTCGGGGGCCTCGAACCAGTCGGTGAAACAACTGAAAGAGAGTCATAAACTTGCTTTAGGCTGTTTTCCCTCCCCCAGTCACTCCTGTTACCAAACCCACTCGAGAGAGAAGAGGGGAGAGGAAGAGATGAGCAGAGAAGAGAGGGGATGGGGAAAGAGAGAGAGAGGGACAGGGAGGGGAACAGAGAGAGAGAGAGAGAGAGAGAGAGAGAGAGAGAGAGAGAGAGATAGAGAGAGGACAGAGGTGGGGAAACAGAGAGAGAGAGAGAGACGGGCAGAGAAGAAAGGGAGGGAACAGAGAGTGAGGGGACACACAGAGAGAGCGAGACAGCGACACAGACAACTGGATAGAGTTAATGTCTTGAGTCTCAGTGACCCTTCATCAGATCAGATCCTGCCAGAACTGCTGAAGTTGTCTGGAATTTTTGCGGGTTCACAGTCATCCACAGGTGTGTGGGGGTGGGGGGGAGCAGAGAATGAGAGAGAGAAGGGGGAGGATGAGATGGGCAGAGGAGAGAGGGGGTAGGGGAGACAGGGAGAGAGGAGAGAGAGGAAAAAAACAGACAGAGAGAAAGAATGAGCACAAAGAAAGAAGAGGACGAGAGCAGGTAAAAAGAAGAGAAAAAGTAAAGAAAGGGAGAAAGAGCATTAGGAAGAGAGGGATAGATAGGTAGAGAGGCACTGAGTGGGGAGGTAATGGGGAAATGGGCAGGAGGGGAAGGCGAACGAGGGAAGACAGCAGGGAGAGAGGGGGAAGAGAGAAGACAGCAGAGGGATAAATGGCTTGTCCATGAGCTGCAGGAACCTTGCAATCACACAAGACCAAAAACACTTTACCTGGAGTGCACAGGACATCGAAGATGAAGCTGGCCAACATCAGTGGCAGAACCGGCCTGTAATCACAGAAACTGCCTTCCCTCAGCTGTTCTGCCCTTTCCCGTATTGTGTTCATCTCATTCACCCCCAGTGGGATCTTCTTCAAGAGTGCCACAATCTCCGATTCCTGGTAGGCTAGCTTCACCTGGAAAACACCGGGACACTTTTGAGGATACAGAGCCACATTTGTACAGCACGATTACACAAATTGGTGAAATTTGCAGTCATCCAGCAAACTGCTCAGATATCCTGGGGTACAAGCTGCACAGGAACATCACAAACTTGCCGGAAAGGAACCTGACCCCAAACAAAACAGCAAATAAACTCATCCTGCATGGAGGAGGTAGCAGAAAATGTGTCAAACTTTGTATCATCAGGTACACCGATAGAAAACAGAACTTCAGCTCAGCACAAAGCCAACATCCAGAACATGGGATTCTTCATGAATTTATCACTGAATCCCAGCAGTGCAAAAAGAGGCCATTCAGCCCACTGAGTCTGCACCAACACTCCAAAGAGTATCCCACCCAAACCACACCCCCCTTACCTATCGCTATTATCCTGCATTTTCCGTGGCTAACGCACCTAGCCTACACAACCCTGAACATATGGATAATTTAGCATGGCCAATCCAACTAACCTGCTCATGTATGGACTGTGGGAGGAAGTTGGAGCACCTGAAGGAAACCCACGGGGACACGGGCAGAATGTGCAAACTCTATACAGGCAATCACCCAAGGCTGGGATTGAACCTGGGTCCCTGCCACTGTGAGGCAACAGTTCTAACCGCTGTGCTGCCTATGCTTGCTGAACTGTCATTCCCACGAGGGGAAGATCAGCAGATTTGACCAGGACCTTTGCTGCCACTTAAGCAACTGCTTGAATAACAGCCACATGCTCGAGTTTAGTGATAGTAGACTGGGATGAGCACGGGAGGTGGAAGAGAATTCAATGGCACAGTGAGCCCGCTCATACAGTGCACTTCAAAATCACTGGTGCAATGTTCACTTCACCCTTCCTGAAGGAATATGGTGGGATTGGGGTACGATGCTGGATTGACATTCTGCCTGGTTTTACTTCCCAGAAGTCAACACCATAAGGTATAGGATCAAAATAGGCCATTTGGCTTATAGAGTCTGCTCTACCTTTCAAATCATGGCTGATGTTTCTCCATCCCATTCTCCCCATAACCCCCAATCCCCTTACCCATGTAGAAACTCCACAGCCCTCTACTGCAATGAGTTCCATGGATTCCCCACCCTCAGGCTGAAGAAATTTTTCATCTCAGTTCTAAAGATGAACCCTTCACTCTCAGCTTGTGCCCCCTTTGTCATAGTCTCTCCTACCAGAGGAAATATCTTCTCCACGTCCACTCTATCCAGGTCTCCCAGTATTCTGTAAGTTTCAGTCAGATCCCTCCCCTCACTCTTCTAAACTCCATCAAGGATGATCCAGAATCCCTAACTGCTCCTCATATGACAAGCCCTTCATCCCTGGGATCATTCTTGTAAACTTCCTCTGGAACCTCTTCAATGCCAGCACATCCTTCCTTAGGAACTGGACCCAAAACTGCTCACACTATTCCAAATGCAGTCTGATCACTCCCTTTTTAAGGCTCAGCTGTACATCCGTGCTCTTGTATTTAGCCCTCTCAGGGCTGCTTTTGCCAACAATAAACAATATTATCAAGATAGTTTCATGGCCACCAATGCTCAGAGTAATGTCCAATTCCAGATTCTATTAACTGAAGTTTTATTCCACCAGCTGCCATGGTGGGACTCGAACCGTTGCCCCAAGGATGATTAGCGTGGACAATGAATGCTGACCACGCACGTCCCATGAACAAATAAAAGAAAATAAACTGGGTTAACGTTCCCCTTCCAGAAAAGATATGGCAGAGGTTATAGTTCTGAAGAAATCCATGCCCTTTCTTTTTGTATATTCCACACTCAAACCACTCCTGGTGTAAAAAAATTGTCCCTCAAGTGTGTTTTAAATCTCTCTCCTCTCAGTTTGAGAATACTTCCCCAGTCTTGAAATCTTCCACCCCAAGCATCTACCATACACCCTATCGATACCCCACATGATTCTATAAACCTCTATAACGTTACCGCTCAACTTCTCATGTGGAAAATGTCCCAGCCAATCCAGCCTTTCTTCATAACTCAAACGTTCCATACCTGGCAACATCCCAATAAATCTTTTCTGAGCCCTCACTAGCTTAATAATATCCTAGAAACAGTACCCGAGAAGAGGCCTTGCCAGTTAGTTCCAGTAGTAATGTTTTTTGTTTAAATTGTCATTACAAAAATTTCAATGGCAGCATTTTTGAGTTGCTCACCTCCAGGGCTTTTGTTGATGCTGGTGGTCTCTGCAATTCTAGGGAAAACATTCCAATGCTATAGGCTAGATCGTGGAGCTCCTGCCTTTCACTGAGGACTATCAACAGGAAGGCAGCTTTAGCCAGGGTGTTGGTAGCAATCAGGGTCTGCTTGTGAGTCGAAACCTTGTTCTTCTTGCCCTGAAATGGAAACACATTTACATGTTGCCAATGCTGCGATATGTTTGATTGGATCAGGGGCGGTTAAGGCTCAGGTGAGGAAAGGTTATATGGTCCCTAAGGATGCAAGGCAAAAGAGCACATCAACTCAAGCCTCCCTCAATCCACTACAGTTTGCCTACCAACATAAGAGATCCACAGAAGATGGCATATCCCTAGCCCTGCACTCATCCCTGGAACATCTGGACAAGACACCAACATCAGACATCTGCTCGTTGACTACAGCTCCACCTTCAATATCATTATCCCCTCCAGACTGATCTCAAAACTGCGTGCCCTTGGTCTTGGCTCCACCCTCTACAACTGAATCCTCATCTTTCTGATCCATAGGCCGCAACCAGTGAAGACAGGGAACGGCACCTCCCCCACAATAACACAACACTGGAACCACCCCAGGATGTATCCACAGCCCCCTACTGTACTCCGTGTACACCATGACTCGCCAAATTCTGAATGAACACCATCTACAAAGTTCGCCAATGACACCACCATACTGGAACAGATATCTAACAATGACAAGTCAAAATACAGAAGGGAGACAGGGCTTGGTGACATGGTGCAATGAAAACAGTCTGTGTCTCAAGGTCAGCAGAAGTAAATAACTGATCATTGACTTCAGAAAGAAAGGAGATCTGCCCCATTTACATCAATGGAACTGAGATCGAGAAGGGTGCAAAGCATCAAATTTCTCAGAGTGACGATAAACAATGACCTGTCCTGGGCTTTCTACATAAATGCGACAGTCAAGAAAGCACAACAATGCCTCCTCTTCCTCAGGCGGTTCAGGAAATCTGCCACGTCCATAAGGTCCCTCAGCAACTTCCACAGATGCACCATAGAAAGCATCCTGTCTGGGTGCGAAACGGCCTGGTACGGCAACTGCTCTGCCCAGGACCAATAGAAACTGCACAGGCTGGTGTGCATAGCCCATGCCATCAGGGAAACCAACCTTCCATCCATGGACTCCACGTACACGGCTCACTGCCACGGAAAGGCAGCCAACATCAAAGACCCATCGCACCCTGGTAATGACCTCCTATGATCTCATAAAACCTCGTCATCAGGCAGAAGGTACAGAAGCTCGAACACACGCACCAACAGGTTTAGGAACAGCTTCTTTCTGGCTGTATTCACACTGTTGAATGGACTCTAGCCTCAAATAATGTAACCTGCAACGTAACCCGTATGCCTCCAAATCTTTTTGATCTGTACATCCTTTGCTTGCTGTGATCTGCCAGTACCGCTTGTAAACAAAGCTTTTCACTGTATTTTGGTACTTGTGACAATAGAATCAATCAGTAGTATGTTGCATAGCACCTTGACCCTGTCCCTTCATTCAATAATATCGTGACTTACCTACAACCTTAACTCCACTTTCCTATTCTGCCCACAGAATGCAGGACGCCTAAGTATCCGAAATCATACTCAAACACATTCAACAACTGTACATTCACTGAGGGTTCATCACACTCTCAGTGAAGGCATTTCTCCTCATCTAAGTCTTAAAAGGCCATACTTTCACCTCAAGTCTATGCCCCCCATTTCGATTCTGTTCCACACAAAATCCATACAGAATACTTTCCCAGTCAGTCAGTTGATTGCCAACTTTACTAATGATCAAGACATTTTCCCCCTGCATCTCCTGAACAAAATAATAAAGCAGTACTTTACACTCAGTCGTACAGAACATGCCTTTTTTTCTCAGCAATATTCATGTTGCTGAAGCCTTTCAACTTGGTTCATGATAAAGGCTAAAATAATCCACAATTTTACACCACCGAAGAAAAAGATGCCAATTCATTGGCAAGTCAACTGTGATTGGCTTAGATGTCGCCAAGGAGAATGTGACAGAGAACTACAAGCTCTCCCAAGCCTCTGGCTAAGTCAAAAAATGCAAGAGACTTGAACATATTCCTTTTGTTTACAGGAAACAGGTCACTGTTATTATGAAATTGGATAGAGTATTCATGAATTGGGAATCAGGGACTTAGAGTGGTTGGTAAAAGAAAAAGAGATAGTGGGGAAAGTATGTGCCTGGTCCCTTTTAAGAGATTGTGCTTTGTGCCTGGAAGTTTACAAGTACAGTGTACAGTGTGTGCCTAGATCAAAGCAGTTTATATCAAAGAGCCAAGCAAAATTTCTACCAAAGCAACAAGTTTGAATTGGACCAATAAATTTAAACCAATCACTCAGTGATCCAAAGCCAATTGGATTTAAAAACTGACGCTGTTGAGAACATTGAACCCATTCTAGTAAGAAATACTATTATGTCATTGCAGGTATAAAGAACCGTCAAACTTCAGCCGCCCCGGAAGCAAGTCTGCCATCCGAAATACAAATCTGGCTTTCTCATAAAATTATTGAGCACTCTGAAAATACCCATTAGAGGTACCACAGCATTTTAGCTCAAAGTCCTCATCAAAGAAATTAAAGAGAAAAACATCCAAGGCGGCAGAATCAGCGGAAGAAAAGTGCTTGGGACATGAAATCAACAGAAGGAAGATTGGAGATGCAGTGGTGGAGACAAGACTCTGAACTTGGGGAGATTTTAAAATTTTTTTTAATTAACTAGGTTTCTACAAGTGGGCCTTGTGTTTATTGAACAGCGTTTCAGTAAAATTTAGACCAGTTAGGAAGTAGTTACTAGTGTGGGGGGGGGGGGGGAGAGAGAGTTGTTCAGTTTGTTAGTAGTTCTGTTAATTTGCTCATCGTCAGGGTTAAATAAATAAATTGTTACTCTTTATTTGTCAAGTGGAGATCAGGGATTTTTTTTTCTTTTAACAATTGCAAGGGAAAGGCAAGCTTCTCTGGGTGTTTCGGGGTAATTATTATAAGGGAACCTCTATCCCGGTCATAATACACTAGGGCTTGTATTTTGGTTAAACTAGGAAAGGGGTTCGGCCATTCCCCCCTTCATAACACTGTGTACAAAAGTGCGTAACTTTTCACAAGTGCAGAACAGCCACATAAACTCAACTGATTATTTCAAATTGGCTATTAGTACAGCCATCAGTGCACACAGGCTTACCTAACAAACATCAAACCTCATCTAACTACAGACATTTTGTTTTGGCATTCTCACACTTGTCCTGACGAGTACGAGTTGACAGGCTTTAGCAGAAAGTCTCATTCCCAAAATACACTGGGTTTGCTTAAGTCTCAAGTCCCCTTCTCAGCATGCATCAATCCCAAGAGAAAGAAAAAGGTCTTTGGAAATCTGTTCCACCTGTCTGCTGGTCTGTAGAAATGTTTTACAATTCATTCATCTGAATCTGTTCAATACCCTTCTCGCTCTGTCAATTACTATTTCTCGCCTGTATTCAACTTAATGATGTGTGCCACTGTGCTTTATAGCCACAGGGTACTGCTTCCCCTGCAAAGCACTCAATGCCGCAAAATAATATTGTGGACAAGGGACAGAAAAAAGATATCACAATTACAGGTGGAACAAAAGACAGAATGAAATAGATAGTCAGGAAGTCACACAAGATCAGGTAATAGTCCAGATTGATTTGAAAACACAAGCTTTCTGAGTGCTGCTCCTTCAGGAGCACCCTGAAAGCTTGTGATTTCAAATACAATCTGCTGGATTATAAACTGGTGCCATGTGACTTCTGACTTGGTCCACCCCAGACCAACACCAGGACTGCCACAGAATGAAGGTATGCTTGGGCTTGGCTGGCTCTCTAACATGCAGGATGTCCTTGCCAAGTCAATGACAAACAGGATAACCCACTCATCCTGCCAAACACTCCGGAAGGGCTATCCAATTCGCAGCACCTCCAATAATCCCACAAATATTTTCTTTCTGAGCGTGGACTTCCTGTCTTGAGGCGATTCCTCAAAGCGCAGTCCCACTGCAGCTAAGCACTTAAGAAAAACTGTAATGCTTGAACTTTCAGCTTTATTTCTTTATTTTCTACCAAGAAGGTTTACAATGTTTAACTTTTAATATGTTTTGTAATTAATGCAATGTTTAACTTTTAACTTCTTCTTTCCTTCTACCTTGTTCTTAAGATTCTGTGCCTAGGTACTTATTCCCAAACTGGCAACTGTATAGTGACATTCTACACTTTTCACTGTACTTTTGTACTTGAGGGTACGGGCCAATAAAATCAATTCAAAATTTACCAAATCTCTCTTGGAAGTTCTTGTTAAATTTGCTTCTGTCACCCGGTCAGCCAGCATGTTCCACATTTTTATTTTAAACACACTGTGTAATGACAAAGTTCCCTCGTCCCCACTTTTGGGCTATTGTCAATCGTCTTAATGCTTTGCAATGTAAAAGCAAAATAGCAACTCCGGTAGTTCACACCACACCAACTAGGACATATTGATATCATTTTTATCCTGTTCTGGACCAGCGTTTTATAAGCCATTGCGTTGTTTTGGAACTTTGGAAAAAAAGATCAAAACAACACTTTTGAAAAAGAGGAAGAGAGACTAAGGTAGCCACCATGTGGGACGTGAATAATTACAACACTTAAAAGGTATCTTGATGGGTATATTAATAGGAAGGCTATAGAGGGAAATGGGTCAAATGCTGGCAAATGGGACTAGATTTATTGCGGGTATCTGTTTAGCGTGGACAAAGGGTCTGTTTCCATGCTGTGCAGCTCTATGACTCTATGACACCAGACTCCCTCCAAATATATTAAAATGGTAGCCTAGACCCTAACTTTTTTTTTATTTCAGAGGCAAATGTGAGGTGCTGTCTTTCAGATGCAATTTCATTGGTTAAACTACTCGACTTTAAGCAAAACACAATTTATTCAAAAACTATAGTTAAAATGCAACATAGGAAAAAGGAACTTGGAATAACTTAACTCTAATGGAAAACGTAACAGAATAATATGTTATTTTACTACTGAACAGTAACTGTTCCAATATAGTAACATCCCACAAGCACACCCTTCGCAAAAGAGCAAATTCAGAAGATAAGATTGTCTCACATGATGTTCTCCAATTCAAGAGGAAAGAACATCAAAAGACGACTCTGAAAGAGAGAGAGAGAGTGTAGTAGTAGCCAAGAGAGATTCACAGCCTTCCATCCCTGCTGAGACCCCAGCAGCAACTGCTGAAGGCTAAAAATCCTGGTTTTGAGGGTGGGAGCTTGGCCACGCTTAGCCAGGCTGCTTCTATTGTTCCAATTTTAAAAAGAAACCCACCCAAGACTTCACAAGTTCTTTATCTTCTCGTAGACTGATTGGTGCATTTGCCTTAAACCCTCACTTCAAAGGGAAATGGACGAAATAACATCTTAAAGCCACAATCTCATCACAATCCACATGCAAACTGCTACTTTGAGTCCCATGCAGAGTTTTGCCAATGTGCTCAAACTGAAGAATGTTGAACAGTATACATGGATCATACCCTTCACTTTTCACAGTTTGAATACGTGGACATGTCAAGGTAAGAGAAAACTCCTATGACACCTACAGTTTCCATTTGAGGTGGCAAAGGTGTGGAGGCACTTTGAGGTGACGAATTAAAAGCATCATTGAGAGTGCTTTCTACAATTAAAGCTTCACCGATTTATTATTAATTCAAATCAGAATATTTTCTGTGAGTATTCCGAATATTTTCCCTGTGGTCACAAAGCTACATTAAAGATACTGCGCAAAAACTGGCCATTCTGCCCATCTGATCTGAGGGAGCATTTATACCTCCTTCCATCCTGCTATCGTATCCTCCATCCTGTGTTTATCCAGCTTCCCCTTAAAAAGCCTCCATGATACCTATCTCAGCTGCTCCACATTCTCACCAATCCCAGGGTAAGGTCTCTCTGGAACTTCCACCTAATTTCTACAGCCAGCAGTTTCAGGTATTCCCCCCCACCACCACCCCCACCCCGAAGTGGAAGCATTTTCACTGCACGCACCCAATCAAAAACCTTTTCCTAAATGTAAGCACCTCCATCAGGTCCAGCTAGTATACTGGCTTTGCACCCCGCCGTCCCCCCACCACCCCCCGTAAATCTGTGCAAGTTGCTTCAGCCTCCAATCCTTCAAGAGCTCTGCACTCTCCCAATTCTGACCTAAAATGCCTCTTCTCCTTTTATCATGTTTTCACCTCCCCCAATTTTTTTGGAATTCCCTCACCAAACCACCTTGACTTTCTCCATTCTCAAATTCTACCCTGTTCCACAATCTCTGTCCTCTTCTCTTTCGGAATAGTTTGGCATCAGTCACTGACTTTCCAAAGTTAAGCTATGGAACTCTTTAATGCGTTTTACTATGTTAAAAGTGCTATCAAAATGCAACGGGCTGTTAAATAATTATAGACATGGATTCACAATCATCTTAAGTTTAGAACACCACGCTTAAATGACTGACTCAGAAAGAAAATCACAATAAAACAGAAGCAATGACTGGAAATCAATCAAATATTGAAGTTTTTGTGCTTACCTTTGTCTGGGGCTGTTCCACCTTCAAATCCGGAGGATTGGCCAGGAGGTCTCTGGCGAGATCAATTGCCAATCGGCAAGCTTCATTATTGTAGCCATGGGCATAAAGAGCCTCTGCACAGGCAAATAATACCTAGAGAAAACAGGTTTAAACTGTAGCCGCAACAAAGAGCCAAGAACTGGGTGAAAGCTGGAGCTGGAGGCAAAGATATCTATCTTCCAGCTGCTCATTAAACCAGGACAATTCTCTGAACTCACCATCTTTATGGCTGCTGTGGCTCAGTTGGTCATGCCCGCAACCCCATGTCATAAAGTCCTGAGCTCTTGTGCCACTCCAGAGACCAGAGGACAAAATAGGTGTTCCTCTGCAGTACTGAGGGAGTGCTGCATTGTCAGAGCAAGGTCTTTTGGACGACAGGCTAATCTGGGCGTCTAACCATCTTTTTAAATGGCTCCACAAGATCCCACTACATCATGTTGATAAGCAACAGGGTGTCCAACATTCAGTCCCTCAAACATTATCACAAAGATCGACCAGCAAACCATTATCAACAGGTGATTGGGAGCTTTCTGCGTTCAAATTGCCTGCTGTGTTCCCTACATCGCAAAAGTGACCACAATGCAAAATTTACCCCATTAGCTATAATGCAGTTTCTGACATCCTGAGGTTGTGGAAGGCACTACATACATGCAAGTCTTTCGTCTTTCAATATGGATTACCCAAGACGAGGTTTACAAATGTGTGCTCGTAATCTCATTGCTTTCATACTAACTGATTGAAAATTACTGCAAATATAAGTTAGGAAAAAAATACCCTATCTTTAATCATCCTAAACCTCCTCATCACTGTCACACGGGGAGTACAGTCCCTAGTTTGCAAACAGGCTCTGATATTGAGTCCACTCGCAAGTCAATTTGCCCGCCAGTTAGAGCACAATGCAGGACACAATAAAATAGCTGTTTGCGAGTATGAGGCAACGGTCTTACGTTAGATCTTCAAAATTACACTTCGGTATGGGATCGTGTTTATAAGGACGAGAGGCTGTAAGTACAACAGTTTGTAAAAATGAGTATCATAAACCGAGGGGCTCCTGTCACTTGTTTCAAGGCAATTAACCCAGGTTATTGGTCTAAAACTGGGTCTGGGAGAGAATAATTAGATTGCAATGAGAAAAGGAGAAATCTAGAATTGCTGTAAGTCTGGCATAAGGACAAAATCTTTGAGAAAACACCTATCAACTTAGTCAACCACTTATATGCAAACTGTCCTAATGCGTCATTTTGTTGTGTAGCTGTTAATCGATCTGTTGTGTACATCCAGCATTCAACGTAGGGCAGCTTTATGTAAGGTACATCAGACTGGAGACAGTAACACTGCTGCATTTCTTTAAAAGAGAAGATTCTTGTCAAGATGTGACTGCCATTAACCATTTATTGCCTGGAACCAGTCACCCTTGAGAAGCGATGGGGAGCTGCTCAACTTTGCATGGAGGGGATGGTCTTGAGGTGATCCTGCAGTGAGTTGCATGATTTAGTGACCCTGTGATCATGTAGCATGCTAGAGTTGCAGATTGGAATGGCATGGGACTTGTGCCATAGAGTCAAACTGGAGTACCCTCAACCAGATATATGGCAGCAAATGGTCCAACCTCCTATAACAGCGCCTCCCGAAGTCACAAGCTCTGGAAAGTTGGTAAGCTCAGTGGACCTCGATTAGCTGCAGCTTTCCGTCAGGCATGAGAGATATGCCCAGCTTGCTTCCAAGGCAGGATCATCAGGAAAGCAACCGGAGAGGGGGTTCGGAAAATACTTACATGGATGTTGCCAGGACTGGAAGATTAAAGGTACGAGGGCAGGCAGGAAAGGCTGGGACATTTTTCACTGGGGTATAGGAGGTTGAAGGGTGGTTTATAAAATCATGAGGGGGGGGGGCGCAGATAAGGTGAACCACAAAAGGTCTTTTCCCCCACAGTAGGAGAGTCTGAAGCTAAAGGTGAGAGGGGAAAGATTTCAAAAGGACCTGAAGGGCAACTTTTTCTTACAGAGGGTGGTTTGTACATGGAATGAACTGCCAGAGGAAGTAGCAGGCGCAGGTACAGTTACAACATTTAAGACATTTGGACAGGTACATGAATAGGAAAGGTTTAAAGGGATTATGGGCCAAATACAGGAAAGGCAGACTAATTTAATTTGGGAAACTTGGTCATCGTGAACAAAACAGACTTCAGGGTCTGTTTTGTGGCTGTATGACTCTATGACACAAGTCCCATGCCATTCTAACCCGGAACTCTATCACCCCAGTTCCTTCATGTTCACTGGGTCACTAAATCCTGGAACTCACTGCAGAATCACCTCAAGACCATCCCCCCTACACAGAATTCAGTGGCTCCCCATCCCTTGTCAAGGGTAATAGGTGCCAGCCAATAAATGGTTAAAGACAGGGACATCTTGACAGATACATCTCTTAAATAAAGAAATGGGCAAGCCGGTGGCTCAGTGGTTAGCACTGCAGCCTCACAGTGCCAGGGACCTGGGTTCGATTCCAGCCTCAGGCGACTGTCTGTGTGGAGTTTGCACATTCTCCCCGTGTCTGCGTGGGTTTCTGCCGGGTGCTCCGGTTTCCTCCCACAGTCCAAAGATGTGCAGGCTAGGTGGATTGGCCATGCTAAATTGCCCATAGTGCCTAGGGATGTTTAGACTAGATGAATTGGAGGGGATGGGTCTGGGTGGGATGCCCTGAGGGTCGGTGTGAACTTGTTGGGCCGAAGGGCCTGTTTCCACACTGACTAAGCCCCATTGCATTATGCGTCATGATAGAATTTGAGCTTATGATCACTGAGTTGTCGATTCTGTGTTATAACTGTGGCCATAATCTGTGCCGAACAGCTAGGAGCAGGTGGAGGCCATTCAGCCCCTCAAGCTTGCTTCACCATTTGGTACGATCATGCCTAATCTCAAAAACCAAAATCACAAACTAAAACAGAAGTTGCTGGGAAAGCCCAGCAGGTCTGAGGAAGGGTCACCAGGCCTGTAATGTTAACTCTGATTTTTCTTCACAGATGCTGCCAGACCTGTTGAGCTTTTCCAAAAACTTCTGTTTAATGCCTGATCTCATCTCAGCCTCAAGTCCACTTTCCTATCCACTCTCCATAACCCATCAATCCACGGCAGGTTTTAAAACAAAAACCTATCTCCTCTTTAAATTTACTCAATCTTCCAGCATCCACAACACAGTGAGTGAGTGAATTCCACATACGCATGCCCTTTGAGAGAAGTAATTCCTTCCTCGCTGTTTTAAATCTGCCACCCCTTATCCTAAAACTATGACCTCTCATTCTAGATTGCCGCACAAGAGGAAACATTCTCTCTATGCTCTACTTGATCAATCGCTTTTAGTATCTTATTCACTTTAATTAGATTTCCTCTCATTTTTCTAATCTCCAGAGAGCAGAGGCCTAAAACTGCTCAATGACTCTACACAAAAATCAATCCGCTCACGTCCGGATTTTAAACTTGAAAGACTACGTGCGGAAGACCGATTTACCTCCATCCTGCTCTCTTGCTCAAGCGGTTTCAAGCCAGCAAAGATATCCTGCTCTTCCTCGTTACTTCCTTCTTTATTGCCCTCTTCCTTAGTCACTTCCTGTGGATTAAGGTAATAGACCTGATAGTCATCCTCCCCTGTGGCAGGACTCTCAGCAACTTCAGGCCCCAGGGCTTTGGACGAGGGGTCAGCCTTTGCCGGGGTTTCTGACTCCCCGTTGCTCATTTCTTCCGGCAGCTCCCCAGGCTGCGGTTTGGCCGCAGAGCCGTTGGTTTCCGGCCGGAAGCCCTCGGCAAAGAAGCCATCGCTCTCATCCGGGTACAAGTCCTTGAAGCTGCCGTCGTCAAAGTCGAAGGTGTTGGAGGCTTCGGCCCCCAGCGCCAGGTTGCCGTCGTCCAGGCCGAGCTCCGCCAGGTCGGGCTCCAACGAGCTGTCCTCGCTGCTGGTCCGCCGTTTCCCTGAATGTTTGCTGGAGGAGCACTTCCCCTGAGGTAGTTTGCACTTGGTCAGGCCCGGCTTGTAAACAGGCTTCTCGGCCTCCGTTGCCGTCGACGACAGGCGGCCCACGCTGCCCCGGGACGCGTCGGATCCAGCCTTCCTCTTGGCCGTGCCGTCCTTTGGGCGGACTGCAGGCTCCGGTGGGCTCCTGCTTTTGCCAGCGGAGGCGGGTTTGGGCCCATTGCCATCCGGGCCCACTGCCGTCGGCGTTGCCTTGCTGCCGGGCTCGCAGGCCAAGTCAGCACTGTGTGTGTCCGCATAGGCCTTGCTGCTTTTGTGCGGCACGGCCTTGGCCCAGCAGAAGGCGCTCTTCTTCTCTGTGCTGTTGTACGTGATTCCGGGAACGGGGAATGCCTCCTCCCAGCTGAAGTAGCAGGCCTCGATGGCGGGCTTGAAGCCCTGGAAGAGTTTATCCAGCGACTTGCGGTGCTGGCCACGCTTCACGATCTCGATCACCTTCAGGTGCCACTGCCTGAGCTGCGAGCAAAGTTCTCTCCTCCTGAGAAAAGACAAAAGGCAACGCCGTGATCATACCCACGAGAAAAACCATTCTGAAGCAAATCTCAAACATCGCGTGTCCTATTCGGGGGATCGTCGTGCGAGTTCGATTGGCTTATTTCCTTCCCTCCCGACTTGAGCTGTTTGTTTCCACAGCCAACCCCAACCGAAGCCAAAACTGGAACCCAATGCTCAAAAGGTGCGGGGTCAATGGATGAATCAGCTTCCTCAAAATCGGGGAGATTCACCAACCCCATCCCACCCAATGCTGCACAGTGGCAGGGAGAGGGCATCATTTTCAATGGAGCTCAGAGGGCACCCGCAAAGACAGGGGAGGGCTGAGAGACACGGCTTTCAGCAAAGGAACACTCAAGCACCTGGGAAACCCGAGGCAATCAAACTAACGCAAACTATCTTGATTAGAGATGCAGGAGTTCAGGAGCTACTTTATTCAGGGGGTGGGGAGGAAGGTAATGGGTGGGAGGGTGATGAACATGTTTTCAACAGCACAATGTAATACTGAGCTAATCTATTCCATCGTGATTTGTGGCACGGTGGCTCAGTGGTCAGCACTATGGCTTCACAGCGCCAGGAGCTCGGGTTCAGTTCCAGCCTGAGGTGACTTGTCTGCGTGGAGTTTGTGCAAACTCTCTGCGTCTGCGTGGGTTTCCTCCCACACAGTCCAACGATGTGCAGGGCAGGGTGGATTGGCCATGCTAAATGGCCCATAGTTTCCTGGGAATGTGCAGGCTAGTGTTAGCCATAGGAAATGTAGGGTTACAAGGATAAGGTGGAATTTGGGTCTGAAATGCTCTCCAGAGGGCTGGTGCAGACACATGAACCTAATAGCCTCTTTCCACTGTGTGGGGATTCTATAATTTAGGTACTATCAACTATCTGAATGCAACTTGCTTGCTACAACTGAACTGAAGAGCAGTTGTTGTGTTAGAGGTAAACATGTACCCATTTGGTTGTGACCTCTCTGAAGCTTGTTTGGAGTGATGGCATTTTGTACGTAGAAGTGCGTCAGTTTACTTTTAAAATGACAAATGTGCTTCTTGTCAACTTTGAAAGATACGCTTATTAGGAAACTGCTGCAAGCAGGAAGTTAATGCTTCCATCGCATGTCTTATTTGCAACATATGGGTTGGTGCTGATTACTGGAAAGGGTGATAAATTTTTGTCATTCTATTTCTGTGGGAGTCCTAATTTCCCAGGAGTCACTGTATGAAAAGAATCATAGCATCATAGAATTATAGAATCCCTACAGTATGGAAACAGGCCATTTGGCCCCACTAGTCCACACCGCCCCTCCGAAGAGCATCCCACCCAGACCCATTCCCCTACCCCGATTTCCCATGTCTAACTCACCTAACCTAAACATCCCTGGCCACATGGACAATTTAGTACAACCAATCCACTTAGTCTGTACATCTTTGGACTGTGGGAGGAAACCCACGCAGAATTGGGGTCATTTAAGAGACTGCTGGACATGTATATGGTCACAGAAATTTGAGGGTGCATACATGAGGATCAATGGTCGGCACAACATTGTGGGCTGAAGGGCCTGTTCTGTGCTGTACTGTTCTATGTTCTATGTTCTAAACAGGGAGAACGTGCAAACTCCACACAGACAGTCGCCCGGGGCTGGAATCGAACCTGGGTCCCTGGCACTGTGAGGCAGCAGTGTTAACCACTGAGCCACCATGCCACCCTTCAGCTTGGACAGTATGTGGCTTTGCTCCCAGCAATAGTTAAATCCTTTACCGCCAAGCAGTAGCTTGTAGTTGCTTACCCCCTTCAATGCTGGGGACCCCCACGCTCGCCAAGTGGACATACTTCTGATTACCTTTGAGGACTCATGGTGGGATCCAGGACTGCCAACCTCCACAAGACCACCATCTCGTCACACATGCTGGCACAAGCATGAGCTGCCACCTCTGACTGACCATTACTCCGGCCTGTGTGGCCACTAGCACTGCTGTGAGACGCGGAGGTCCGTACGCTGTACCACCATCCAATTATCTACAGGAAAGCAAAACATTTGGAGCAGGAGAGAGCAAGAGAGAGAGAGAGAGAGAGACAGAGAGACAGAGAGAGAGAGAGAGAAAGGGGAGGAGGGAGAGAGGGGGAGAAAAGATCAGCTACACTCACTGGAGTCTTAGTTCGCCAACTAAACAAAAACAAACTTTAAACTTGATCCTTTCATCTCTACGAGGTTGAATCTGGATATTTAACGCACACCCCTTTTGGAACTTCAGCAGTCTGTGTGATCATAATGGTTTGATAGGATGGAAAGGGTCCTCCAGATGGTAGTTAGTGCTGGACCAGGCCTATGTACAGCAGAGATGGCTCTGGGCAGGGAGAACCAGCTGTCATAACGTGCACAGCAAGATCACAGTAATAGCACAACGGGTTAAAGGATCAGGAAACAAAGTTCTGAGCCTCAATTCCACTTACCAGCCTGTCTCTGCTTATAATCCAGGACCCCTCTTTGGTTAAAAAAAGTGTCCATCTCAGCCGTGATTATATTCAATATCTTGGTCTCCATTGTTCTGTGGGATACGGATTTCCAAACTATACAAACTTCAGAGAAAGCTAATTCTCTTCATCACTCTGTTAAACAGGGAAGCTTCTATACTGATGCCATCCAGCTCCAGACCTCCCCAAGGGGTAAACATTACCCCATCAGCATCCATTGGAACTGCTGCAGTAGATTCTAACCAGAATAGTGGGTTTGACTATGAGAGGATTCTAGAGGTCAAAGGCTACAGGAAAAGGATCAAAGGTTACACAAGGCATTGGCGGGGGACCTCCGACCTGCTACATTAGTGTGAATATTTGCCCTTAGGAAGGGCAACATTGCCACTTCTGTGAATCTTAGGATGAAATCAAAAACAATCCATGGTGCGATTTCAGGCAATGCTTTGCAATTTCAAAAGACAAGTAAGGGCGCTTAAAACCAAGTTTTATTTAAAAAAAGGAAACTAATATTCTTGTGGTTTATACACATGACATAAACCAGAGAGAGCCTGGCTCTCAATAAGTCAGATATCTGCAAACTTATTAACAGCTATGTACACTAATATTGTGGTGCAGACTCTCGTATCCAGCCTGGGCTAAGGGCTTGCTTCAATTACTATCACAGTACATACAGAGCCAACTGGTTGACTGGCGACTAAATGCTAAAAAACAGGAAGGATGGAGTAGAGTGTCACAGTCATGATATTATTTAATGGTCTCAAAGGCAGAGCCCTTCTTTGAGATAACACATCAGAAAGTAACCAGTTTCAGTACACAAGAGAAAGTTGTACCAGTTTTGTTAAAAGTTACACCATACTTCTCAGCACACTTATAGCCCTGTCCTGGAACATCCTTGTTCTAGTGACTCATCATGTTCTATAATTACAGAAATATTGAGGTCTATAACACTAAACAAAAGGTCCTTCAGCCCATCCTGTCCATGCTGGCCACAACCAACTGTTCCAATCCCAATTAAAATGGGTAATAAAATTAGTGCACTCGTCTTAGTAGGAATTACACATCTCATTACTTAATTGTAGGGTTACGCATAACTGTATGCAATCACAGAGTGGGTGCTGCCTGGAACAAATTTGAATTATGACTCACTACTTCAAGCAAATACATCTTCACAGGTCAGACTGCTCCTGGTTGGTGACATTCTCAAGTGGATGGACAACTCTGGTACTCAACAGATTCAAAGCGAATATAATGATCCGAACTGATAGTACTACTGGATAAAGCAGACCCCAGACTGAAATCTGGCATCTTCTAATTTAATGTTGCGGCCATTCACTGAAACATAGGTACATGTGGCCAATCATTTTCTTTAACAACAAACACTTCATTACCAAAAGAAACACAAAATGAAATAAAACAAAATAAGATATCTAAATACAAAACTATTTACAAGGTCTTAAAACAGACATCAAAATAAAGTCTTCTCTATTACCCAATACCTTCAGTTCAAATCCAGATAAATTGTCCATCTATATCAAATCTTTAAGCTTCGGACTTAACTGCTTTTAAATGTTGTGGTTGGTTGGCTCGCCGAGCTGGTTCGGTGTCCGCAGATGTTTCATTACCCTGCTGGGTAACATCATCAGTGCAGCCTCTGATGAAGCGCTGTAGTCCTTTCCCACCTGTTGTTTAAACTCTGGTGCCCGTTGAGCTGGGCTATCTCACTTCTGGCTTTCCTTTGCAATGTAGTTTATATGGGGTCTAGTTCTGTGCGTTTGTTGATGGCTTAGTGGAGAATCAGGCTTCTGGGAATTCCCCAGCTTGGCCTGTCCCAGGATCCTGGTGTTGTCCCACTCGAACTGGTGGTTCTCCTTATCCATGTGGATGGAGATGAGTGAGTATTGGTCATGTCTTTTGGTTGATGTTCACGTACCCTTGGGGATAATTTCCTTCCTGTCTGTCCCAATGTAATGTTTGTCACAGTCCTTGCAGGGAATCTTGTATATGACACCGGTCCTGTCCATAATGGATAAGGGGTCTTTGGTTCGGGTTAGCAGTTGACATAGGTTCGATGTGGGTTGTGTGCTACTCTGATGCCCAATGGTTGTAGGAGTCTTGTGGTCAGTTCAGATGCGTTCTTGATGTAAGGTAGTGTGATGAGTGTGTCAGAGTGTGTGTAGTATCTTCCTGATGTCGTTTGTACAACAGGCATCATCTGACTCAGTTTTTCGGGTATTCGTTGTCCTTGGATATTTGAAAGACGTACTCCTCATCTGTTTGGCGTAACTCTATGCTGCTGCAGTGTCTCGTTGCTCATTTAAATGCGTGTTCTCACTTTGTTTGTGTGTGTTAGGGTGGTTGCTATTGAAATTCAGTACTTGGTCAGTGTGTGCGGCTTTCCTGTGTACCTTTGTTAGGAATTCTCCATTGGTCCTGCATTCCATCATGACATCCAGGAATGGGAGCTGTTTGTTCTTTCCCTTTTCCCTGGTGCATCTGATCCTGGTGACAGTGTTGTTTATTAGTTCATGTGTCTCCTCTAGTTTGGTCCATTTAATGATGACGAAGGACAGACAGCAAGGAAATTAGCCCCCAGGGTACACGAGCATCAACTAGCAACAAAAAGTCATGATCAATACTCACTCATCTCCATCCACATGGATGAGGAAAACCACCAAATCGATTTGGACAACACCAGGATTATGGGAGAGGCGAAGCAGAGACAAAGCACAGGAATTCCCAGAAGCCTGATTCTCCACTAAGAAAGCCATCAACAAACACACAGAACTAGACCCCATATATACTCCATTGCAAAGGAAAACTGGAAGTGAGATAGCCCAGCTCAGCGGGCACCAGAGTTTAAATAACAGGTGGGAAAACTCAAAGGTGCTTCATCGGAGGGTGCACTGATGATGTTACCCAGCAGTGTAATGAAACATCTGCAGAACACCGAACCAGCTCGGCGAGCCAACCAACCACAACCCGAGTTACAAATACCTCTAGGTTTTAGAGTAGATTAAGTGCCTAAGGAGCATGGAGATAATGCAGGGGAATAGCATTGAGGTAAAAGATTGAATGTCATCTAATTGAGTGGTGGAGCAGGTTGGAGGGGCTGAATGGCCTACTCATGCTCTGAATATCCAAACTTCTTATATTCAGCTATTTTCTGCAGAATTACAGTGATACTGTGGAGATGCCAAATGCTGAGGGCTTGGTGGATGGGGGTACAATTACAATGTTTGAAAGACATTTGGATAAGTACGTGACTAGGAAAGGTTTGGAGAAATATGGGCCAGGAACAGACCGGTGGGAATGGTTTAGTTTGGAACGAACTGGTTAGACCGAAGGGTCTGTTTCTGTGCTGTACGACCAAGACTCTCTCCATTTCACCACTGTGCCATCACTCGTACATCACTGCAATTCCTGACACAGGCATCTTGGGCTGAATGGCCCCTTTCTACATCACTGGGTTTTCCGTTTCTCCAGTTCCACCTTGGCCTTGCAATGCCAGTGCCTGGGACTAATGCTTCCGCACCCCCCACCCCCAGCTCACGGAACTGCACGTTCTAAAGAAAAGGGCTCACACTCTGAGCCGAAGCCCAATACCTGCTCGTAGGTCAAACACTGGTCGGTGAGAATCTCGAGGAGGGGGGCTGCGTTGCTGTCACGGCGTTTGAACATCTCGCGGACAATCGACAGAAGATTCCAGATGCCCTCCGGCTCGCGTCCACGGAGGGGCCGTAGGAGGCAAGCCCACTCTGCAGCAGCTGGAGGCTCCGTGGACGACAAATACAATGAGTTGACATCGCTGCAGTGAAAACCGAGACCTGTATTACCAACCGGTGACTGCCTCAGAAAGACGATAAATGAAGCAACGAGGTGAGGATGGTTTGGGGAGGGGAGGGGGTGTCAGTGGAAACAGTACACTTCATGGCTGAGGGGGAAAAGGAAACGGACAGGTAGTAATTGGGAAGTCCCAGAGCCTGTGCCAATATCCGGGCCTCAACAGGCCTCCTTCTCCCGCTCATTTGAAGGACCACAGGTTGAAACCAAAACGCAAATTCTAATCCAGCCAAAGGTGCACAGATTTCACAATAATTAGCAACGCATTCCCTGCTGCAGAATTGGGAGCAGGGATCAGAGTTTAGTCAGGTTTGAAGAGCGCACAATAAAATATTAAAATGGCAACATTAATCACAGAGCACATTGGTACCTGTTGCCCATTTGTAATGGCTCTGGAGGGGACTTCCTGAACTGATGCAGACATTTTGATGTAGGTAGCCTCCCCGCACCTCCGCCACATAACACAAGTCCCAGCATTCTGACCCAGCAACATTGCAGGAACGGTAAAATATTTCCACATCAGGATGGCGAATGGCTATGACATGATGTTGTCCCCACCCCCCACCCCATGAATCTGCTGTCCTTGGCTGTAGAACTCACAAAGAATATTACCCAGCGTATGATGTGAAATTTATGGCACTGTAACATCACTGTTCTGACTCTCACCATCATCAAACATTTTATTCGCAAGCACCATTAAAATAGATGGGCTCAATTAGATTCAGTTGACCTGCTGTACAGCTGAATAATAGATTGGATTAAATAAGGATGTTAGGCTGAATTCGAATGAGTCATCTTGGATGAAGACGGACTACATTAGCGGAAATAAATAAATAGAACAGGGAAGGGACTGGATAAAATTACTAGCAGGATTAATTGCTCTTGACTTTACTTTTTAATTAAAACATGCTTAAAGATTTGTTTAAGTAGCTTAGCATTTTTATCATCAAAGACATACCTCCTAAAATTTAATGTTTATCAGAACATTAATGCTGTCACAGTGCGTTGTTGAGAAGGTACAAACTGTACAGACTGGGGAAACGTCAATTAATAGAACTGAAATCAGTGTAAGGTGTATATTGTGTTTACTAGAGAACTAGTATAGCTTAGTGGAGCATTAATCCAGGGGTTTAAAGTTATGAAAGAATCACAGACACAAGACTACTTGGATTACAAGTGCAGACATATGAGGATTAATCCACACAGCAACAACATTTAACCTTTGCCGAGGCCCCTGTTAAAGGCAGATGAGGGCACATCCAATGACGGGGCAGCACATCTAGATGACATCACAGGCCCCCCGAGTTGGATGACATCATATATCACAGTTTGATAACAGCATGCGTCACACGGGTTGATGACATCACAGGCCGCCCAACTGGACGACATCATCAACATTGCAACCCAGTACTACCATGAAATCCAGGGAACCAAACAGAAGGGCTGTGCCTCCAGCCTGCAGTCACATAGATATCTGCCCCCCGCCTCCCTAATGCATGGGCTACATATCAGAAAGAAGATGGCTCTGCAATCTATCGTTGGACAGCTTGGTGGAACACAAACTTTGCATACCAGTTTGAGAAGTTCCTGCAGAGAAATAGGACAATGACACTTGAAAAAGATTCAACGCTCAGATGTTATAATGGATATATTTTACTCTATTTACAACTTGGCATTCACTACAAAAAAAAACACCATAAATTCCATGGAAATTCTCTCAGAGAATCCTCTTTTGAGAATGAGCAACAGGCTGGCATTTCTAGAGGGCTTAACACCAATGAACAGCAATTTGCTAATGACCAGATCATCAGTTTGTGTGGGTGTTGGGTCGATGAATAAACATTGGCCAGGAAAACCGAAAAGAACAGCCTTACTTTCTTCGGAATTATACCAGGATCTTTTATACCCATCACAGAAAGCAGATAGGTCTTGCTTTAACAACTGATTTGATAAATGCCCTCAGACCAGTGTCCAGGCCACTGAGTTGAAGACTTAGTCATGATTACTACACTCAAAACTCTACATGGGTCTTGGACCTGTAATCTTCTGACTGAGATGAGAGTGCTTCAAAACAAAAGAAACAGCATTTCAGGAAAAACTTACAGAGCAATGGATTAAGAAGAATGATTACCTGAACACAACGGGAGAGGGACCACAGAACTTGTGGAGAGTTTTCTTAATGTTGTCACTAAGCGTAGATTCATCAAGGTACCAGGTGCTCTGGTCTGAAGCAGATGGCCCAGCAGTGGGATCTGTCAACAGCAATCAACTTTTTCAAATGAATTCAAAGTTTCCCACAGATAAAATCTGGTAACGGACAGGTTTACAAAATAATATATATTTGTTTAGTCAACAGTACAAGTTATTAAATGGCATTGTATTTATAGCACAGAAGCAGGCCCGTCAACTCACACGAGCGTTTCCAATTTCACCATACCAACATAACCTTCTACTCCTTTCTTCCTCCTGCTTATCGAACGTCCCCTACAATGCAGTTGTGTGACTTGTCTCAACTCCTTCTTAGGTGTTCCACATTCGGGTCAAGTGGATAGAATTACTTTCTAAGTCGTGCAGTGTAATGTCCTAATTAATATAGATAGTGGTCATTTCCCCACTCTAACATGTTTGACCTCAGAGTGCCAAGAACAAGAATGGGAACAGCAGTAACCTATTTCAAAAGGAATGTATTCGATCCAAACCACACTCTACATTGAGCTCTAGAAAGTCAAACCTCACTGAACCACTTTGCCTCAGAATAAACCCACATTCAGATCATTAACAACCATGATCTACCAGCTGATGCAAGGTGTATTTCACAAACTTGCGACTTCGCTAAGAGTGAGTGTTTCACTAAGTCATTATAAACTGCTAAAAGAAAGAAGCTAGATTTGGCTTTGATTGAGTTGTTCTTGCAGGCTCGAGTGTACAGTTTAGGTGCAATTCTCTATTTCATTAGGATACCCATATATTACATTATGTTATGTGATAGGATAACAAAAAACCAAAGGAAACCAAGCCTCCAAAGACAGGATTTTACTTAGCATGCCTCATTCTTCCAGCGCAAGATCTTACAAGAGCTCTGTGATCCCCTGGATACTTCTGTTAGTATATGTAGGTTTGCACATTTTAGTTTCACAATTTCACAATTTTGCCTATTCGCATAACTTCTGCAGCTTCGAGTATGGAGAACTCATCCAGTGTTTAATGACGGAGATCCTGCATGAAAACACTTCATATGAAACAGAAATGGCTGCAATCAGGGCAGTAACAGATTATGGTCGCTAGTCTACAGAGTCTAAACTGTGGATTTCACTCTAGCTATTTGCAGGAGTCAGTTCTGGATAATAGATCTCTGCAGGATCCATAACCCGATGTATCAAGAGGCAATCTTGCTACATGTGTATTAATTCACATCCTGTTGTCACATTTCCAGTTGGGATAGTCTGCATAACTCAATGTCATCGTTGAGAGAATCACAGATTACCTACAGTGCAGAAAGAGGCCATTCGGCCCATTGGGTCAAAGAAGAGCTCAACCAGACCCTCCTACCCTAAGCCCATTTCCCCATATTTTCCATGGCTAACCCATGTAGTCTCCCATTCCTGGACACTACGGGTAATTTCCCATGGCCAATCCACCTAACCTGCACATCTGTGGACTGTGGGAGGAAATCAGAGCACCCAGAGGAAACCCATGCAGACATGGGGAGAATGCGCAAACTCCACACAGTCGCCCGAGGGTGGAATCGAACCCGGGTCCCTGGTGCTGTGAGGCAGCAGTGCTAGCCACTGAGCCACACCACATACTACCACAGGCAAACCATTCCAATCTCATATGCTGCTTTTGGCCTATTTTCGTTTTTTCCAGCTGACTGCAACAGATTCCACTCAGTGATCAGTTTATTTGGATTCTTTTCTCTAAAGCGTCAGCTAGTCTATTTTCATTTCTCCCGTTCTCGTGAGACTGATTAAAACTTCCTCAAAGCCTCGATAATCCTGCAAATCTACACTAAATGTTTCTTCTGTCACTTTTAGGCACGATATTAGTCATGAGCCAAGGAACAATACCAAACAAATGATGAGTACAGTTTCTACAAGAAAAAATGCAAACTGTAAAACAAAATTGCATCAGAACTCTTGTTACCTGGAGCCCCACAGACTGTGTTAATTGCTGTTGACTGGGATGAAAGCAACTCATCAAGAAGTCTTTGTGCAGTGGGGAGGATCTTCCATCGAAAGGAGGGATACAGAGAAATGAGGATACAAAAGTGAGAATCCAACAAAACCTGTTTGACTTAATGCTTTCCCATATGATGAGAGTTTTACAATATTTTACACACAACTTTGGTCCCGGTCTCAAAACTATAAATCAGAGAAGCTCTGCCTTGTGCTAAAGGCTGTTCCTAAAGTTAAGGAAACTAACTGCACTCGTGCTTATAGCTCACCATCTTTACACAGTTCAATTCTCACAACCATCACTTCAGTGGTGCTAGGGTCAACCTTAACAGGAGAAGCAAAAACACAGCGGTATCTAGAATTGGACAAATTCAATACCTGCCTTGAAGACTGGCAGCAAACATGAGATGCAAGCCCCAAAATGCCACAGATCGCAGCTTTCAATTTTTCTTTTATTCGCCCATAAGATGTGGGCATTGCTGGCTGAGTCAGCATTTGTTGCCCATCCCTAGTTGCCCTTGAGAATTAGCTTGAGTGAGGATGGATGAACACTTGGGAGTCCTTTCAAAAGACAAAAGAATATCCTAAATATTCCACCTTGGATTTTCTTCTGGCTTCTTACAGGCACCAACAGAAAAATCACCGGTGCAGTAAGTTTATGGAGATTATATCTGGGATTTGTCCTGCTCGTGTGACATGAGATGTTCAGGATGGTCAAGACTCCGACATGTTCAGGCTAACTTATCAAAACAATTATTCTTGTTGTATTAGTGATAATGGGAACTGCAGATGCTGGAGAATCCAAGATAATAAAATGTGAGGCTGGATGAACACAGCAGGACCAGCAGCATCTCAAGAGCACAAAAGCTGACGTTTCAGGCCTAGACCCTTCATCAGAGAGGGGGATGGGGTGAGGGTTCTGGAATAAATAGGGAGAGAGGGGGAGGTGGACCAAAGATGGAGAGAAAAGAAGATAGGTGGAGAGGAGAGTATAGGTGGGGAGGTGGGGAGGTGGGGAGGGGATAGGTCAGTCCAGAGAAGATGGACAGGTCAAGGAGGTGGGATGAGGTTAGTAGGTAGGAGATGGAGGTGCGGCTTGGGGTGGGAGGAAGGGATGGGTGAGAGGAAGAACAGGTTAGGGAGGCAGAGACAGGTTGGACTGGTTTTGGGATGCAGTGGGTGGAGGGGAAGAGCTGAGCTGGTTGTGTGATGCAGTGGGGGGAAGGGAAGAGCTGGGCTGGTTGTGTGCTGCAGTGGGGGGAGGGGACGAACTGGGCTGGTTTTGGATGCGGTGGGGGAAGGGGAGATTTTGAAGCTGGTGGTGAAGTCCACATTGATACCATTGGGCTGCAGGGTTCCCAAGCGGAATATGAGTTGCTGTTCCTGCAACCTTCAGGTGGCATCATTGTGGCACTGCAGGCGGCCCATGATGAACATGTCATCTAAAGAATTGGAGGGGGAGTGGAAATGGTTTGCGACTGGGAGGTGCAGTTGTTTATTGCGAACCGAGCGGAGGTGTTCTGCAAAGCGGTCCCCAAGCCTCCGCTTGGTTTCCCCAATGTAGAGGAAGCCACACTGGGTACAATGGATGCAGTATAACACATTGGCGGATGTGCAGGTGAACCTTTCTTCTTGTTGTATTAATACTTTCTGCTAACAACTTTTCTTACTTTACAAAGTAAGTTATTACATGCATCTCATCTTCTGGTAGGTATCTCTGTAATAATTCTATGGCTTTAAGAAGTGTATTTTGTATTCTTTTTACAGTGAGGTTTTATGGAGAAGCATGGGGCTGTCTGTTAAAAATTTATAAACAGTTTCTGAGGCCTTGCTTTTTCTCAAAGAAGTTGGAACAATAACAGCAGCCCGAATGGGTGTGTTATTCATCCTCCTGTCCTGATTGTCACCCACTCTGTCCAACTGTTTATCTCTCCTTGAGCTGTATCCCCACCTATCATTTGCACCTTAGCCCTCCCCGCCATGGTATTTTCTGCATAAAAAGTGACACTGGACCCAAAATGTTAACTCTGATTTCTCTCCACAGATGCTGCCAGACCTGCTGAACTTTTCTAGTAATTCCTGTTGTTGTTTCAATTCCACTTGCTCATTTCCCAAGTTTCTGATATAACTTTTTTGTTTGGAAACCTTTATCATAGTGTACCCCTCTCTGGTCCAGAATTCTGGGTTTCAGAATATCATAAATTACGGAATGATGTGAAAATGCCTCACCACAAATTCAGGAAGTGGAAAATATCTTTGACATAAGCTAAAACAAAAAAGAGATATTACATGACAAAGCGAAGGCAGTGGGGTAGAAGGAATGTCACTGGACTAATAATCCAGGCTCCCAGACTAATGTTCTGGGGATAGGGGTTCAAATTCCACCATGGCACATGGAAAAATTCAAATTCAATTATTTTTAAAAAAAAACCCTGGATTTCAAGGCTAGACAGATGGTGAGACTGTTGATGGTTGCCAAAACCCACCTGGTTCACTTTACAGAAGGGAATCTGTTGTCGCTATCTGCAACTCCAGACCCACACCATTTGAAAGGGGCTGTTCAGCACCATCTAAGAGTGGGCAATAAATGATGGTCCAGCCATGAACATACATTTAAAAACCATTCAAAAATAGTTTACTGAAACAAATGTTCTATATTCCAGCTTTTTGTGCCTAAAGTACTGTCCTAAAATGATGTCATATCTGCTTAAAGAATTTTCCAACATTTGCCATTGTCCAAAAATAGACAGGAGAGTATTTTGCTAATCTATGATTATTTTGACCAGTTACAAGTCAAACTATTTAAAAGTTTTACTCTGATTTAGTTTTTGTTTTACAAACTAGTTTTATTCATTTAAGACAAGAACTGCTGAACCACAGTGGGGCTTAAGCCTGGTTCCCAAGGCTTCTGCTGGCTAAGTCTGTGACTCCTCACCTGCTGGGGCAGTTCGCTGATCAAATACTGGGCGAATTTTTGTAGCTGATCTCTTTGCAATCGGGACAGCGATTCAGACACTGGAGCGCGCAAACACACCGCCGAGGCCTACAAAGCAAAGCAAAACAAAACAAAGTCATTCTTCTCAAGTAGAAGTTCTGAGAATGGTCTGTGGTGACTTGATGGGAAAGTAGGCCAGGAGGCTTTTCTGTGACTCACAATCTCTGAAGTGTGTCGCATTGAGATCCCGCATTCAATTCTGGTTTCCCGGCTATGGAAACATGCTGTTAAACTTGAAAGAGTTTAGAAAAGACTTATAAGAATGTTGCCAGGCTTGGACGGTTTGAGCTACAGGGAGAGGCAGGGGCTATTTTCCCTGGAGCATCAAAACCTGAGGGGTAACCTTGTAGAGGTTTATAAAATCATGAGGGGCATGGAGAGGGTGAATAGATAAAGGTCTTTTTTCCAGGGTTGGGGAATAGGTTAACGGTGAGAGGGACAGGAATTAAAAGGGACCTAAGGGGCAACTTTTTCACACAGAGGGTGGTGCATGTACAGAATGAGGCTGGTACATTTACAACATTAAAAAGGCATCTGAATGGGGACATGAATAGGAAGGGTTTAGAGGGATATGGGCCAAATGTTGGCAAATGGGACTAAATTTATTTAGGTTATCTGGTCAGCATGGGCATGTCAAACCGAAGGATCTGTTTCCATGTTGTACATCTCCGCGACTCCATGTGATTCAAAGAGAGATTTATTCTGTCCTGCTTCTCTTGAAGGGAGGGTGTTGTAAATCTGGTGCAAAGATATCTAGTCCATGGAAAGTAGAGTTCCTTTAAAATTAGACAAAGGAAGCATGAGTGGGTGGACTCAGAGTCTCACAGTCCCAGGGTTTTAGTTTGTGCTTTCAGTTGTTGAATCTGGGGTTTTGGGGATGAAAGCTGCTAGATGTAGCTCTCTCAGCTGCTGCAGAAAAAAACTCAAGCTCTGTAACAAAACTGACCTTTGTCATGAACAGACTTGCTGAGTCTGAGTTTTTACTGAACATTATGTACATATGACCGACTGAAGACACTGTGCATGGTCCACCACAGAGAGGGAGTGTCTGAACAGAGGCAGGCAGCTGAAGACTGGAATATGTCATCACATTATGTAACTGCCTTAAGGTTATCCTGCCTGTCCTGTCTGAAATCTATACAATAACAACAATCCTAAACTGAACACAAACTCAAGTATTCATAGAAATCAGGAGAGGGCAAGGCAATCGTGCTCACTTCCTCTTCACCTTTTGCCGCTTTCTTTAGTATTTTTGGAATGCTATTAGTGGTCTCCACCATGAAGACTGATACAAAGTATTTATTCAACTACTTTGCCAATTCTTGGTTTCCCATTATCACTGCCCCAGACTAATGGGGCACCTTGGCTTACCGTTTTTTTAAACTATACTTAGAGAAGCTCTTATTGTCCAGCTTTATATTACTTGCTAGTTCACCCTCAGGATATCTCCTCCCACCATCTTTGATTTCCGAGTCACTATACGGGGTCACCATACCTCGGACGAAGCGAGAGATAAGAAGGAGAGTCCTTCATGGCAACTTCAGCTGGTGTGGAAATTGAATCACAATGTTGGCACCACGTGGCATCACAAACCCAACCGTCCAGCCAGCTAAGTTACCCAACCCCCAATTAGTGACTCTCCTGATGTCTCTGTATGCATGAGTGTGAGAGCACGCAAGTCAGAGAAGGTGAGAGACAGCTTTCAATTTCTCTAGCATTAGACGGCACATCGAACACAATAAAATCCCGAACTTCATTTTTTTCCCCCGGGGCAGTGCTGTAATGGCATTAAGCCAACCATTACCTCATTGAATACAGTTTACTCAGGAACAATGCCAATTGTCTGAGGAGCCATTGCTCATTAACAGAATCTTTAATCTTGAGTTTGTTTTACAAATGCCTGTTAACAACCAAGTCTTTACGCTTTAAGAGGCCCAAATGGAGGGAGATTAAGAAGAGATAATGGAACAGGCTTTGTTGTAGACAATTAAGGACTATGTTATTGCAGTCCATCAGGTTTTCGGTACAGAGCGGAGAACGTGCTTGGCAGCTTCTTCCATTGGCAAAAAGTCTACGACAAGGGCACTAAGCCTTAAAGCAAAGTCAGGCCATGCAGGAGAGAGGTTAAGGAATACCTCGTGTAAAATTGTGACACAAGGTTAGAACTCTCCTACACAAAAAGCTGATACTCACTCAAATACTCATTCAGATCAGAAACTGATGGACTTTTGCTACAAGGCGCTTACAGCCGAAGCAAGTGAATGGAGTTGAGACACAGATCTACCCATGATGACATTAAGTAGACTCAAGCAGCTGAATCATAGAGAGCCCACAGTGTGGCAGCAGGCCATTCAGCCCATCTAACCCACAATGACCTTCCGAAGAGCGTCCCACTCAGACCCACCATCCTACATATCCCCGTAAGTCTGCATTTCCCAGAGCTAAGCCAGCAAGGCTGCACGTCCCTGGACGCTATGGGCAATTGAACATGGCCAATCCACCCTAGCCTGTGGGAGGAAACCAGAGCACCTAGAGAAAGCCCACGCAGACACGGAGAGAACATGCAAACTCCACACGTGGTCACTGGAGGGGGGAAATCGAACCCAGGTCCCTGGCGCAGTGAGGCAGCAGAGCTACCACTGAGCCAGTGTGTCACCTTTGAATGGCCTTTCTTTGTGCCTGTCTTCCCAGCTCCCATTGCAGCCTGAGTCAGGCTTGATATCCTAACCCTCCGATTTCCAACTAAAAAAAGTTATTGGATTCAAAACGTTAACTCTGTTTCTATCTCCACAAAAACTGCAGGCTCTGCCGAGTTTTTCCAGCATCTTCTGTTTTTAGTTGGTTGTACAGTTTTAACTTTACAAAGAAAATAACAACACTGAAACATTTACAGTACAAAGGATATTGCTGTTTGAATCAGAGAGAAAGACAGGTTTGCAGCCTAATCCCCATTCTCCATAACTTGACCCATAGTCTTGAGAGTTATGGCATATCAAGGGCATATTCAAGTGTAGATAACAAGGTGTGGAGCTGAATGAACACAGCAGGCCAGGCAGAATCACAAGAGCAGGAAAGCTGACGTTTCGGGCCTGGAATCTTTTTCAGAAATTGGGGTGGGGAAGGAGGCTCTGAAACAAAGAGAGAGAGGGGGTGGCGATGATAGCTATTCAAGTGTTCTTTCTTAAGGTGCAGTGTGGTGTCCTGCATTGACCACCTTCTCCGGCTGTGCATTTCCACCCAGCTGGGATAGAAAAAAAATCTCCTCTACAGTCTGTGTGTCAACTACTCTAAGTCTCTCCCCTAAAGGTCTTTCCAATCCACTTTAGACATCTCATTTTTTGTACACCTCACCTTTTACAAGCTCAACGTATCTGATCCGTCCTCAGTGTTAAAAATTCTTTATTCCCAGTTTTGCACGTTTTCCCCAAAACCTGCTCGATTGTGATTACATCCTTTAATAATAAGCATGTAATGGCTATGCCATCAAATGACAGAAGGGCAAGTGTGTTACTCATTGCTCAAGATGGCAGTGACTTATTTTTGTGATCATGAGAAAGGCACTATGTGTCAAATCCAAAAGCCTGGACATCACAGCAGGATAGAAGGTGGCAAAGGAGGAAAGAAATAAGGACAAAGCCGACACTCCGGGTTCCACGGTTTTCTGAGATGTCTCATCACAAAGATGGTCTGGTGGAGAGGCGATCCGCTCGGTAAGACCCACAGCAAAAACCTGTGACCTTCCTCTCAGACTGAGGTGCAACTGAACACAGTGATAAATGCTGCCATGGCAGCTGGGCACAAGGGACTCTTGTGGTGCAGTGGTGGTATCCACACACCTGGACTGGGAGGCCCAGGTTCAAGTCTCACCTGCTGTAAGGGTGTATAATAACGTCTCTGAACAGGTTGATTATAAAAACAGGTTGAAGATAAAAGAGAAATAAAAACAGTACACACGGCTGTTGCAGCACAGTGTGTGATAACATCACTGAACCGATTGATTAGAAAGTAGCTGCAGTCTAACTATGATTCTGTGCGGTTCCAGCCTAACTTCGCGCCCGTTAATTTGGCCACAGGAGGAAAATATTCCCGTCTGCTTTCATCAGTGCTTTAAAACTATCCACTTGTCCTGTGTCCTCCGGGGACAGGCATTCCATTGACACAAATTCTATCACAGCTTACTGTCTGAGAAGGCAAAAGAACCCAGAGTGAATCAAACTACCTCTTGTGGCGCAGCGGTAGTGACCCTAACCCTGGACTGGGAGGCTGAAGTTCAAGGTGTGTAATAACATCTCTGGACAGGGCGATTAGGTAGGGCTTTCTGCCCATCACAGAAAACATTACTGAAATGCAGACAGACACAGTGTGCCTCTCTTGTGACCACAAAGACCCCGTAATTCTTCAAAACAAGAAAAATCTAGGTCAGGAGTGTCCTTGCATTTACGAGTTGTTTGTGGATTTCCATGGAGTTATTCCTCCATACAGATGTTGGGTTGCTCGTACAAACTGTCCTCGGCATTCGGATTTAGATTAGACCCTTGGTGCATCAATGGGATAGTGCGCCTTTACAAATGCCCACATCCACATAATACAAGTAGGACTGGATTGAGCAAATGGCCTGTCACAGCTTTGGGACCAACAATGGGGGCCCCTCCGCTCTAGAAACATTTGTCCTGAATTCAAACACCACCCGCATTATGTTAAATTCATCCCCCCAGCGTCAAATCCAACTGAAATCACACACTTGCATCAATTACAGCTGGTCATCAGACACAGTGTTTGGAGGAGAAAACTGCCAACTCTCCCTGGTCAGGGGCCTGACTTTGACAGTAAATATCCCCATGGCCATGAAACGAAATTGCTGCTTTTCCAGACGTGGCCAACTTACTAACATCGAATTCTTGATAGAAATTCAAATATGATACCACACAAGCAACTCGAGTTGTTTTAAAAAGATTTGTCAAAGGTAATTGAAAGCAGTGACTGAGGGAAGGCGGTGCTGAAAGATAGTAGATTTATAGGTCAGCCTTTTTTAAACTGTGTTCCAGCGCAGTGGATTATTTAATTACTGAAAGGCATTCTGACCTCAACGCAGGGACACAAGATACATAAGAGAGCAAACAATCGTAAATTAGCCTGCAATTGGATCCCACGATACTAAGCTTCCAAAAGCAACATTTGACTCGCACTGAAGCAGAAAGCTGCTGCTGGATCAATTTCGCATTTCTAAAAACGAAAAAGGATGACAAAGGAATAAACTGTTTCCTTTCCACTCCCTTCGCTGAAGAAGCTTTTAATCAAAGGTTATTTTTAAAGTTGTTTGTTGGGAATGGGAGTGGAACAAACCTTGAAAACTATCAAACTTCATTCTCACTGTTACACTGAACTTTCTGCACAGAAAGGATCACATCTTCTCTTTCAGTCAGTCACTGCACATTGCCAGTTAACGTCGTCTGCTCCAGGTGCAGGTTAAAGGTGAGTAGGGTGCAGATTTGAATTCAATAAAAATCTGGAATTAGAAGTGTGAAAACCATCGTCGATTGGCAGAAAAAAACCCATCTGGTTCACTAATGTTAGATAACAAGGTGTGGAGCTGGATGAACACAGCAAGCCAATCTTAGTAGTAGGAAAGATGACGTTTCGGGTCGAGACCCTTCACCATAGACCCATCCTTAGCTGGTCTGATCTACATGTGACTCCAGACCCACAGCAATGAGTCTACCCTCTGAAACGGGGAATAAATGCTGGCCTGGGCAGCAATACCTTTGTCCCGTGAATGTATTAAAAGTCAAGAAACTCCAAGTAACTGGAAGTTTATGATCCAAAATTCTGCCACTAGATGGTGCAGGGGCAGAGGCTGAGAACTGGCAGAAATTACTTTTTGACACTGGTCATCTTAAAAAGGATCTTAAAAAATATGAAAGACCGGTAATCCCATTTAAGGTGGGAGCTAAATACTAAATAGTACAAAGTAAGAGAAGGGATATATGCTGAAAGTAAGCAGTTCCAGTATTGACCCAACAGTGGTAAATGGGATCAATGAGCTCCTTTGCACTGTAATATAGAAATGCTAACTGTATTACTCATGAAACATACCACGATTCAAAAATACACATTCTGGTTTGCAAATGCATGCACAGGAGTATTGCTGATTTGCCAGTGGGATTGACTACTTTAGTGAGAGGGAGGTGGAAAAATTCCTACTGCCCTGACTAGGTTTTGAGCCCCTGTTGCAATATCTCATATATGGTTCCTATTACAGGGAATCCTCTTGCAAATTTTTTAATGCAGTGAAGGCTCAACACAAATAAAAGCTGCAGCTCTGTCAGCCAGATCGGATATGGTCCCTCTGCTCAGTCTGTTGGGGTTTTGTATATTTTTATTTACAGAGCTGACTGAATTCATTTTCACGAAATGTCACAGAGCATTTTAACCACTTCTCTCGGCCTTGAATCCAGAAGCATGACAGTTTTCATGAAAAGAAGTTAGATATAGTTGTGAAGGGAATGGGGAGAAAGTGGGAACACAGCAGATGGTGGAATTTGACTTTAATAAAACATCTGGAATTAAGAATCTAATGATCATGAATCCATTGTTGATTGTCAGGAAAATCGCACCTGGTTCACTAATGCGCTTTAGGGAAGGAATTCTGCCATCCTTACCTGGTCTGGTCTACATGTGACTCCAGACCCACAGCAATGTGGTTGACTCTGAACTGCCCTCTGGGCAATTAGGGATGGGTAATAAATGCTGCCTAGCCAGTGACGCCCTCATCCCATTAATGAATGAAGAAAACAAACATTAGCACCTTTCTGCTAACACTTCCATTTGTCAGGGGTCCACTGCACTTCAATTTTATTGATGTCAAATTCCACCATCAGCTGTGGTGGGATTCGAATGTGGGTTCCCAGCAAATTATCTGGGTCTCTGGATTAACAGTCCAGCAATAATACCACTAGACCATTTCCCCTTAATGTAAACCTTAGAAGGGAGATTAAATATATGTCTGTGAAGCCAACACTTACAAAGGTGGACATATTACAACCTTTAGTCACATTGATGTCCCTTCAGCCTCAAACCTTATCCTGGCCCATGGTAAAAAATTCAGCCTGTGAAACTAATTCATGAAAAAAATGCCAGCCCAAAGCTTGGCGACTTTGGAAGATTGCTTGATGCTCAGGTTAGACCTAGCTTGTTCAACAGTGATGTCAGGAAGTATTCCTTCATACAAAGGCTAGTGGGAACGTGTTGTGACGGAGGAGTCAATTCAACTTCAAAATTCACAACAGAGAACAGGGTGGGACTTTGGCTGAATCGGTGTCATGGGAGTAGGGTGAGAAAATAGAGCTCCTTTTGGAAATGTTGCCAAGTCAGGCTAACATTGTGGGGGACACGGGTGCAAACTCTACCGCTGCAGCTGCCAGAATTTAAACAAATTCAGTTCTAAAATCTAGAACAAAGCTAGTCATGGAAATTATGAAACGAATCACCAATTGTTGCAAAACTGACTCAATTCTAGCATCTGTCATCCTTACTTGAGCTGTGCGATGTAGTGGATTCTTAAACATCATTGGAGCACAGGAGGTTTAAAAAGGTGACCTTACAGAGGTTTAACAAACAACAACAGATATTTGCCCTTTCCCAAGAAGGGGGGACTTTAAGACTAGGTAGCACGTTTTTAAGTTAAGAGGACAGAGATTTTAAAAAAGACATGGGTCAATTTTTTTTCACACAGGGGTTTGTTCACATGTGGAATGATCTTCCTGAGGAAGTGGTGGATCTGGGTACAATTACAATGCTTAAAAGACATTTGGATAAATACATGAATAGGAAGAGTTTGGCGGGATTCGGGCTACGAGCAGGCAGGTGGGACTAGTTTAGTTTGGGACTATGTTTGGCATGGATTGGTTGGACCGAAGGGTCTGTTTCCGTACTGTGACTCTGTGACTTGTAAAGGCAATTGGGAATTTGCAACAGACACTAGTCTCAACACTGACACCCAGATCCCACGACCAAATCAAAAACAAAAGGCAACAGACTTGAGTGACTGAATGGTTTGATCATATTCGTACTTTTCCTCCATGGTGAAAACCTGAAAACCTAACTAAACAGGTCCATGATAGGAAAACAAAAAGTGAATAATGTTTGGGATTCCCTTTTATCAAACTCTCTCTACTGATGACTTTGCAACAAAAATACCATTTCTATCAAGGTTTTCCAGATGCTGACTGTCCCGCTACATATTTTCAGCCTTTTCAGCAGCATCTGTGGACAGACTAACAAGAATTTACATTTCAAGTCCAGTGACCCTTAGTCAGAACCATTCATGTTGTTCTGAAAAAGGGTCACACAGGCCCTGAAACATTAAATTTGCTTTTCTCCCTCTCCATGGATGCTGTCGCGTTTCTCCAACAATTTATGGTTTTGTTTTTTCTGCAGTTCTTTGTTTTATTTTTGAACATATGTCTTAACTAGGAGACTGTTTACATCTTCCCCGCTGACCCTACTTAAAATGCATCAATACATAAGTTTCCAGAGTCAAGTCCTGATCCGGGAGGAGATGGACACGCTCCAGACGTCGATCCTTCAGTCCAAAGGTGTGCAGGTTAGGGTGGATTGGCCATGCTAAATTGCCCATAGTGTCTAGGGATGTGTAGGCTTGGTGGGTTGGTCATGGGAAATGCAGGGTTACATGGAGTAGAGAAATGGGTCTGGCAGGGATGTTCCTCAGATGGTCAACATGAACCCAATGGGACAAATGGCCTGCTCCCACACAGTAAGGATTCTATGATTCTAGATATGCCTTCTGTAAAAACCCAGTTATCATTTCCCAGCACTATCAGGTCTAGCAGCTGCATTTATATAGCACCTTTCACAAAGTAATATGCTCCCAAGGCATTTCACAGCAACATTTTCATAGCAGGACTGACAAGTGAGCCATTCAAGGTGAACGGGCAACGGATGGCCAAAGGCTGGGTTGATCACAGACGTTTTAAGGGGGCATCATAACAGGAGAAAGCTGTAAAAAAAAAGGTTAAATAACAGGGAGGTTTAAATAGGAAATTCCAAACCTGTGGACCCAGACAGCCGAATGCAATGGCACAACCTGAATACAAAACTCTGAGATAAATTACTGAAACAAAACAACAGAAGCATCAACTGCTCTCTCAAATACGATCCACATTTGCTCACTTATAAGCAGTGTGTTCCGACTGCATCTTTTCCCACTTGGTCTCATTTGGAGCAGAGGCTGGAGGCAGCATGAATTCACATTGGGGCTCTGAGCTGGAGGTGGGGTGGTAGCGGTCAAGGGAGAAGTGAAGCACTGTGGGCAAAGCAACAACAGATCTCCTTACCAATGAGAGCACTGGGAGCCAGCTCTCCAAAACAACACACTGTGAAAGCTGAACATATAACCCCTGGGCAAACACAGCACTGCAGAACAGTCCTGAACCAATACATTGCACTGCATCAAGTGTTTCTTCAAGTGAGAGTTGTGAGAGCATGGAATGCGTTGCCAGCAGCAGTTGTGGAAGCAAGGTCATTGGGGTCATTTAAGAGACTGCTGGACATGCATATGGTCACAGAAATTTGAGGGTGCATACATGAGGATCAATGGTCGGCACAACATCGTGGGCTGAAGGGCCTGTTCTGTGCTGTACTGTTCTATGTTCTAGATCTGAAAGTGCTCCCATTGTACTGTTGAAGGCTCAGACTTAACTGGGTTTGACAGCCTTGCTGCACATGCAACTATTTTCATCTTCAATCCTCATGCTTGTAACACCAAAAACTTTGTAGCTACAAGTGTGAGCTGATATCAGCATCACATGGGCAACAAGACATCTGCGAACGGCAGCACAGTGGCTCAGTGGTTAGCGCTGCCGCCTCAGTACCAGGGACCCAGGTTCAATTCCACCCTGAGGTGACTGTCTGTGTGGAGTTTGAACATTCTCCCCATGTCTACGTGGGTTTCCTCCGGTTTCTTCCCACAGTCCAAAAGGTGTGCAGGTAAAGGGGGATTGGTCATGCTAAATTACCCCATAGTGTCTAGGGAGGTGCAGGCTGGGTGGGTTAGCCATGAGAAATGGTGTCACCTGCAAACTTATTAACCATACCTCCTACATTCACATTCTAATCATCTACATAAGTGACGAAAAGCAATGGACCCAGCACTGTTGATCACAGGCCTCCAGTCTGAAAAAACTATCCTCTACACCACCCGGTCTCCTAACTTCAAGCCAATTTTGTATCCAATTGGCTAGCTCCCCTGGATTCCACATGATACAACCTTGCCAATCAGTCTACCATGTGGAACCTTGTTGAACACCTTATTGGAGCTCATATGGACAACTTCCACCACTCTGCCTTCATCAATTTTCTCAGTTACTTCTTCAAAAAAAAGAGAGACACAATTTCCCACACAAAAAGCCATGTCGACGACCCCTGATCAGTCCTTGCCTCTCCAAATGCATGCAAATCCTGTCCCTCAGAATCCCCTCCAGCAACTTACCCACCGCTGACTCACCAGTGTTCCTCATCACCTTTCCTAAATAATGGCACAACATCAGCCACAATTTCGATTCACGCAAGCTGGTGAGGGGGAGGTGGGAAGCAAAGAAGCAATGGCCTAGTATTCACCAGCATCAACTTCAGTGAAGAGCCTGGCTTGACAGAATGCAAATAGGTGGTTGAGAGACTGATCTGCCCTGACAGCTCCTTGCCGTGTGCTCCGCAACATAACTATGAAAACACCTGCAGAGCCGAGTAACTAGAAATTCAGCAACTGACTGAGTCGTCTGTCCAATCGATCAGCAACTTAGAATGGTCACTCAAGGCCTAAAGTTTTAATGACCGTCTGTGCGGAGTTTGTACGCTCTCCCTGTATCTGCGTGGGTTTCCTCCCATGGTCCAAAACAGCGCAGGTTAGCCGGATTGGTTATGGTGTCTGGGGATGTGCAGGCTAGGTAGGTTAGCCATGGGAAACGCGGGGTTGGGGTAGGGGGCCGGGTCTGGGTGGGATCCTTTCGGAGGGGTCAGTGTGGATTCGATGGGCTGATTGGCCTGCTTCTGCCCTACAGGGACTCTAAACTCCTTATTAAAACTGTCGCCGGTGGGGCAAGAGACAGATACAGAGGGCCACAGAGCCAAAAGAAGTGGAGGGAGAATGTGTTGTGAGGTAGGAAGGGGAATAATAATGCTGTCATCTTAAATCCCTTTATTCTCCTCCCCCACCCATCACGAGAGCCAGGTTCTTACTAAAGGGGGAGGGGGGGGGGGGCGGAGAAAATTGTATATTAATAAAGGCAATACTTTCCGGGTTTGAATTCAATGTGAAAGCAGTAATATATGTCACAACACCATTATTAAATGTCACGACATGGATAATGGTGCCAAAGCTCTTAAGAAGATGTACTGCTGTACATTTAACATTGGCATTAATCCTACAATTCAGCTTTTTGCAGCCAATGAATAGATCAGAATCACTTCCATGATTTACACTTTATATATACAGTCATTGTACAAGCGAAGCTCAGCAGGTTTAAACAGGACATTTTACCCATCAGTACCGCTGCTTCTCAAAACTTGGGCCCTATTTGCGTCACCAATTTTCCCACTTAAACATGTGAGGCTGCAACAAGGGCAATATACACAACATGTACATGACCATTCTGGAAAACTTGGCAGGTCAGCTGTAGTCACTCTCTCAGAATGTTACTTTGAAGCTGCAACCTACTAACTGTTTGAAATTGGCCAGCCTGTTGGTCTAACATATCCACCTGCATTACTGTTGGGCGTCCATTGTGAGTGAACACGTTTTCACTTCCTGCTCATGTAACCTTCCTGCCACGAACAAGCATTTGGGCTGGCACGGCGGCTCAGTGGTTAGCACTGCTGCCTCACAGAGCCAGGGACCCGAGTTCGATACCATCCTCAGACAACTGACTGCGTGCAGTTTGCACATTCTCCCAGCGTCTATGTGGGTTTCCTCCCACAGTCCAAAGATCTGCAGGTTGGGGTGGATTGGTCATGGGAAATTGCCCACATGTTCAAGGAAGTGCAGGCTGAGTGGGTTAGCTATGGGGGAATGCAGGATTACGGGGATAGTGGAGCGGTGGTACTGGATGGGATGCTCTTCAGAGGATCAGTGCCGACTCAACGGGCTGAGTGGCCTGTTTCCACACAGTAGGGATTCTACGAAGAGAAGAATCATTCCATTTGCCCCTGGCAGGTTGCTAACCACATTTGTTGCACTAACAGTTAATCGATGCTTAAGTATCTTCCAACTTAAGTGATTTATTTTGTCTCCTCATACTTTGCTGACACGATTCTCCCAACCCAGGTTTCCACAGCATTGGTTATCGGAGGCTGCATCCTGCTGAAAGTCGCATTCCTCCGCCCTTCCCCAATCACGTTCACTTCAATCGGCTGAGGTTCATCAGCGTCCGAGATCCGCAGCGCTGAGTGAGAGAGGGGAGTCAAAATTCAACTGATTGTTTGCAGAGAGAAAAAGACATGGGTTCTCTAGATTCTGCTTTCTCAAGCTCCTCAGTACACAAACTGTACGGGACTTCAAACAGAAATCTCTGAAGTCCAACCCAGGGTCACCAAAGCCTTCAAAATTTGTGTGTTTTCTTCTGCATTGATTGACAGACCTCTAACTTTCACTGTCCCTACAAACCCCAGCTGCAGTGGTGCCTTCAGCGACCAAGACCCTAAATTCTGGAAGTGCAAAGACTAAACATGGTATCTCAAACTCTTCCCCTACCTCCAAAAGACTCCAAACCCCACCCACTCTCTTGGCCAAGCTTTGGGCCATGGTTCCTGCTGTGTGGTTTGGGATCAAATGTTGGTTGGCATGTGCTCTTGTTAAGATTTTTGAGACATCGTACTGCATTAAAAAGGCACAACACAAATACAAGTTGTTGGTGGTCATCGACAAGAAAAGCCTTCCTGAGGAAATAGAGTTAGTTTGAACTGAAACAGAACACAAATGAATTATGCAGAAATTACAGACAAAGGATTTGGAAAAGGATTGTTGACAACGAAGGTCTTACTTGTGGAAGGAAAAAAAGACCAAGTAAAAAAAAAGTTAAATAGCTTCTTCCTGGGAAGAATTAAGGCGGAAAAAGTCACAGTTTTCAAGAAAAGCCACAAATTGCTACAGCTCCACCTCCAACACCATTATCCCCTCCAGACTGATCTCAAAACTGAGACATCTTGGTCCCAGCTCCATCCCCTGAAACTGGATCCTCAGCTTTCTGACCCACAGGCCGCAGTCAGTGAGGACAAGGAATGGCACCTCCATCACATTAACACAACACTGGAGCATTCAGAGCCCCCTACTGTACTCCCTGTACACCCACAACTGTGTCGCCAAATTCCAAATGATAGCCATCTACAAGTTCACTGACAGCACCACCCCGGCAGGACGGATGTCTAACAATGACAAGTCAAAATACAGAAGGGAGATAGAGGGCTCAGTGAGATGGTGCAATGAGGTCAATCTCTCTCTCTCTCTCTCAAGGTCAGCAAAACTAAATAACTGATCAGAGACAGCAAGAACTGCCGATGCTGGAGTCTGAGATAACACAAGAGTAGAGCTGGACGAACACAGTAGGCCAGGCAGCATCAGAGGAGCAGGAAAGCTGACGTTTCGGGTCAGGGCCCTTCTTCGGAAAATCTGATTACTGACTTTGGAAAAAGGGAGGAGGTCACGCCCACCCCCATTTACAACAACAGAACAGAGGTTGAGAGGGTGCACAGTGTCAAGGCTCTAGGACTGACAATAACCAACAGTCTATTCTGGACTTGCCACATAAATGCGACAGTCAAGGCGGCACAACAATGCCTCCTCTTCCTCAAGCAGCTC